>NC_058131.1:40433152-40550415 GCF_016433145.1 Gracilinanus agilis | reverse complement strand
CCTAGAAGCATATAAACCCACTCCCTGCACACAATAAACGAGCCTTGTCACAATTAAGACTGATTTGTCTTTATTGCGCCTCGGTCTCCCTTCTCTCCCCCTATGGTTCTTCCAGGTGGCTGACTCACGGGTCTCTCGCGGTTGTATCCGGCTGGATCCGGATATAGGTTCTCATCCCAGCTCTTCAGCTTACTGGCAGTATGACCTTGATTAAATCATTTGATTTCTCTGGATCTGCTTCTTAACCTCTAAAATAAGAGAGTTGGACTAAATGGTTCCTTCAAGCACTAAAGATGAGTCTATGATGTGAGACAGAATGCCCACCATCCCTTGAATATGTCCCAAAGTTCATGGGCTCCATGTCTTTGATTTACATGGTTCTCGGTGCCTAGAGTGATCTCCCACTTAGCTCCAACCTCTTATTTCAATTCCCTATCCATCTTTTAAGGTCCAGTTTAAGATGTTCCCTCTTAGATGAAAGACATGATTTTTCCATCATCTCTTATAGCTCCATAGATTCCTCATAGGCACTTATATTCTGATTCATACTATAGCTAGCTATTCCTATTTCTTATTCTTATACAGAGGAGTACAAGATTAATGGCTGATTTGTCACTTAAGACTTCTATAAGGGATTTATATAATCTCATTTCTTCTTCATGTAACCCAGTGAAGCAGGTGAGATAGCTTACTGTAAGATGATAAGATAGCTTAGTTAAGAGAAGTATTACTTTACAGATAAACTGAAGTCTAACAGAGTGAAGGAAGCCACTTCCCCAGGGTTCTACAACTCATTAAGTGGCAGAGGTAGGATCTAAACTCAGCTCTATGAGGATGATAGCTTTAGAGCTGGAAGGGACCCTTAGAAACCATCTGGTCCAAACTCATCATTTTACAGATGAGGTCCTAGGGAAGTTAAAGGACTTGACCAAGGTTGCACAGGTAGTAAGCAGCAGAGTTGAGATATGAACCTAGGTCCTCAGACTCTAAATCTAGCATGCTTTCCACTGGACCACACTGTCTCAAGGGCCCCTCCTAGGGGGAGTTAGGTGACTCAGTGGATTGAAAACCTGGACTGGATATGGGATCTCCTGGGTTCAAATCTGGCCTCAGGTACTACCTAGCTATGTGACCTTATGTGACCGTAACCCCTGTTGCTTAGCCTTTACTGCTCTTCTGCCTGGGAATCAATGCTCAGTATTGATTCTAAGACAGAAAGTTGAGGGTTAAACAAAAAGAGTCTCTTCCAACTTAAAGTCCTCTTTTCTTTTCCTTTCTAACACTGCAAACTCCTCCTGGGCATTATTTATTTTTCTACTTCTATTGTGCAACATAGAGCATTGTTGTAGTTTGCCCTTCATTTTGGAAGAGGACCACTGACACTGAGGAGTTGCATCCTGACTTTCATGTGAATTGAATCTAAGTGAGGCAGAGTTGCACAAAGTCCTCAGCCTCACACTTCCTCCAGAATCATCCAAGTCCAGTGAGTAAAACAAAAGTCAGGATGATTGGTGATGGCCCAAAAGGTGGTGAGTGACCCTGGCATCTTCTATGTCTCCCCAAGCTCCAAGTGCTCCACAGTGCCTGCTTTAGCCCCCTTCGTAGCTATTGGAATAAATTGTTCTCACCTATTTATTCTACCAAAGGATACCAAAAAAAGTCAAAAGAGAGCTCTAATTCTCAAGTTGCTCACAGTCTAATAGGGGAGATGACACGCAAAAACTATGAACCAACAAGCTATAAACAGAATAAATTGGATCTAATCAATCAAAGGAAGGCACTAGTATTAAAGGATTTGGGGAAGAGATCATAAGGGAAAAGACTTGTACAAAAATATTTATAGCCACACTCTTTGTGGTGATAAAAAAACTGGAAAAATGAAGGGATGCCTGTCAATTGGGGAATGGCTGAACAAATTGTGGTATCTGCTGGTGATGGAATACTATTGTGCTCAAAGGAATAATAAACTGGAGGAAGTGATGCAGAGTGAAAGGAGCAGAACCAGGAGAACCTCATACACAGAGATGGATACACTGTGGCATAATTGATTGTAAATGGACTTCTCTACTAGCAGCAATGCAATGATCCAGGAAAATTCTGAGGGACTGATGAGAAAGAACACTATCCACATCCTGAGAAAGAACTGTGGGAGCAGAAACACAGAAGAAAAACAACTGCTTGATCGCATGGGTCAATGGGGGATAGTATTGGGGATGTAGACTCTAAATGATCACCCTTATGCAAATATCAATAATATGAAAATAGGTTGATCAATGACACATGTAAAACCCAGTGGAATTGCCCATTGGCTATGGGAGGGAGTTGGGAGGAGGGGAGGGAAAGAACATGAATTATGGAATCATGGAAAAATATTCTAAATTAATTAATTAAATGAAATTTTTCAAATAAAAAAAATAAAGGGTTTGGGGAAAGACTTCTTATAGGTGAGATTTTAGCTGGGAAATGAAGAAAGGCAAAAGCGTGATCTCTCCCCTCAAGGAGCTCCCATTCTATTGGGGAAGATTGCCTGCAGATAACTATGTACATCCAAGATATATATATACCATGTTGAGGAAGATAATTTCAGAGAGAAAATGTTAGCATTGATAGGGACCAGGAACAGGGGAAGCGAGGAACGGGGGAAGCGAGGTGGCTTCTGGATAAAGTCAGCCTTAGAGATGGGAGGTCCTGGGTTCAAATCTGGCCTTAGACACTTCCTAGCTATGTGACCTTGGGCAAATCACTTAACCCCCCCAATGCCTAATCCTTGCCACTCTTTTCCCTTAAAACTGATACACAATATTGATTCTAAGATGGAAGATAAGGGTTGTTTTTGTTTTTTAAAGAAAGGGACAGGAAAAGTCTCTTGAAGGAGGAAAGATTTGAGCTGAGTCTTGAAGGAAACTGGGGAAGCCAAGAAGAGAAGGTGAGGAGAGAGAGAATGCCAGGAATGAGGTTTTGCCAGACCAAAGACACAGAGTTGGAAGAGAGACTATTGGGTGTATGGAAAAGCAAAAAGAATTTAGGCAAAAAAAAAATCCTTTTGCTTTAAAACAAACAGACAAACCATTGTGTGTAGCTTTAAAAAGCAACCCTAAAGCCATAGATTTGTGTTTTTTTTTAACTGCCTGTTTGGAGAAATGTATCTGGGAACACATGGACAAGTCACTTAAAAAACCCCCATAAAAAATTTAAATCTAGCTGCTAGTGCTTATTGGCCACATTTATGGTCTTTCTGTTGTTGCATGTGAGTGCTAAGAGGACTAGATATGGGTTCACACAAGTTGGGGATTTTGAACTCTTGACTCTACCATTTCTAGGATCATGGGCTAAATGACTTTAATCTCTCTGTGCCTCAGTTTCCTAATCTGTTAAATTAAGGGAGTTGGATTACTTCTGGCTCTAAAACCCAATTGCCTCAGTTGCTTTATCTGTAAAATTGAGGAGAATGGATTATATAATCTCTTCAGCTCTAAAATCCATAAGTGTAATGCAAAGAGACAAGACGACTCTGCTATCTATTCAGAGCTGCTTCATTTCCAAAGATTTCATATAAATCTGCTCCAGTCAGCCTTGATCTAAAACAACAAAACATCTTCATTTAGTTTCCTGATGCAAATGCAGCCATTTCTTAAGGCTGCTTTGAAATAAAATGATAAAGTAGGCAGCTTGGAAAAAGAACATTCCCATTCGTATCAGAGATGTAAAGAATGAGTTATATAAAAAAGATCATATTGTTGGCACAACCTGGCCCCCTAACTTGGCTGGTCTTCCCTTTGGGGTCTTTTTGTGCTTGAATAGTTTGTCTAATCAAAGTTGCCCACTGCTCAAAAACATTCAATGGACCACTATTGCTTCTAGAGTAAAACAGAGCTTCCTTAGCCTGGCATTTAAGGTCCTTCACAATCTGATTCTTGCCTACTTGTTCCCAATCCTCAAAAAACCTTCATGCAATTCTACCATCCCTGCTAGCTCTTGTCCTATATGTCTCTTTTCCTCCTCTGCTAAAATCCTTAATAAAGCTGACTGTATTGTGTGCCTCTGCTTCGCCTCTCTTTGAAACACTCTACAGTCTGACTTTTTTTTTAAACCCTTACTTTCTTACCTAGTAAAACTCTAAGGCAGAAGGGCAAGGGCTAGGCAATTGAGGTTAAATGACTTGTCCAGGGTCACACAGTTAGGAAGTGTCTAAGGTCAGATTTGAACCTAAAATCTCCCATCTCTACATCTGACTCTCTAATCCACTGAGCCACCCAGCTGGCCCTGCAGTCCTGACTTTTGCTCTCACCATTCCCCCAAAACTGTTCTCTCCAAAGTGGCTGATGATCTCTCAACTGCCAAAATTCATTAGCCTTTTCTCAAGCCTCATCCTTGGATTCTCTGAAGCCTTTGACCCCATCTATCCTCCCTGCTTCTCTCTCCTCTCTGATGTCTGTCTCTCTGCTCTCTCTTGCCTTTCCTCTTTATCTGTCCAATTTCTTCTATTGGATTTTCTTTCCTATCATGTCCCCTAACTGGGGGTGCACTCCAAGGCTCAGATCTGGTACCTGTTCCCTTTCCTTTCTATACTATTTTGCTGAGGGATAATCTCTGGTACAGCCAAGAGGTCCCCCTTCCTTCCTGCTGCTATTATTATTATTATTCCTTCCTTTAAGAACCTTAACCTTTTGTTATTCTAGATTAATTTTATTATTTTTTCTAGCTGTCTAAAGTAATCCTTTGGTTTGGTACTGAATAAATAAATAAATTTGGGTAGTACTGTCAACCTGAAAAATATCTGTACGTGTACAACCCGGATCTAATTGCTTGTCAACCCCCCCGAGCGAGGAAGAAAGAAGGGAGGGAGACAACATGAATCATATAACTTTGGAAAACTTGTGCATAAATTTTTTTATTGAAAAATAAAATAATGGTTGAAAAAAGTTTTTAAAAAAAGAAAAATATTTGTACAGTGAAACAAAGCAGTTAATCTCTCTCCTCCCACTTATTTCTGTATTTCTGCAAAGGGCCACAAGGTGGCGCTGCAGTGGATAGAGTGCAGAGCCTGGAGTCAGAAAGCATCATCTTCCTAAGTTCAAATCTGACCTCAGACAATTGCTAACTGTGTAATGTTGGATAAGTCATTTTACCCTGTTTGCCTCAATTTCCTCCTCTATAAAATGAGCTGGAGTAGGAAATGAAAAACAATTCCAATATCTTTGCCAAGAAAACCCCAAAAGGGTAACAAAGAGTCAGATATAACTGAACAAAGTTTCATTATCAAGAGTAAGCATATTTGAACCTAGAAGGTATTTGGTAGGATCTCTTCCTATGTTTGCATACAGTTTATATAATATTGGAAATAACTGGTTTTTGAATGTTTGGGAGAATTTACTTGTAAGTCTATCTGTAACCAGAATTTTTTTTCCTTTGGGAATTTATAATTTGTTTGATTTCTTTTTCCTGAAGTTAGATTGTTTCAGTTTTATTTTTGTTCTGTTCATTTGAATATTTTTTATTTTTTTTTGTAAATACGAATCTATTTTTGTTGGTTTATAATTAGGCAAAAGAGTTTCTCATAATTTCCCTTATTTGTGTTGTCATTTCTCCTTTTTTTTTTTCATTTTTGAACATGGCAAAATAGCTTCTCTATCTGTTTAAAAATCAAACTAGTTGGGGGCAGCTGGGTGGCTCAAGTGAATTGAGAGTCAGGCCTAGAGACAGGAAGTTCTAGGTTCAAATCTGGCCTCAGACACTTCCTAGCTGGGTGACCCTGGGCAAGTCCCTTAACCCCATTGCCTAGCCCTTACCACTCTTCTGCCTTGGAGCCAATACATGGTATTGACTCCAAGATGGTGGGTAAGGGTTGTTTTTTTTTAAATTAAACTAGTTAATGGTTTATTTATTTTATTTTTCAAAAAATAGCTTCTAGTTTTATTTATCAGTCCACTGCTGTTTAATCTACTCAAGAGAATAAACTTTTCACCATTTTAAGAGCATCCATCTGTAAATAGGCATTTGTCAGTGCTAATTATAAATGGACTTATCTGTTGATTAAAGTGGATGGAAAACATGCATTTTAAAATTCACATTCCTCATTGATTCATGTTTTATTGTTTTTATAAACATAGAAATAAACATATAAAGGGCCATTAAAAAAAAAACACTTTCTATCTTAGAATCTATACTAAGTATCAGTTCCAAGGCAGAGAAGAAGTCTATGAGGGTTAAGTGACTTGCCCAAGGACACACAGCTATGAAGTGTCCGAGGTCAAATTTGAACTCAGGACCTTCCATTTCCAAGCCTGGCTTGAGTCACTTTGCTGCCCTGAAACCCAATTTTTTTTAACACCAATATTTTCCCCATGTTGCTTGTATGGTTATGAGTCATATAATATTATAGTTTCTGAAAAATTCACATTGTAAACAGAGGTAGAAGTAGGAATTTTTTTACCTAGGAAGTGGGAGTAATTCCTTCAGTTATGTTGGGGCAGCAGAGATTCTGGGACAGAATCATGAGAAGCACAAGGAAGGAGTTTGTCTCTTTGGATCACTTGTTGGCTTCCAATACACACACATTTATTAAATGCCTACTAAGCACCAGGCACTGTGCTAGGTACTAGAGATATAAAGACAAAGAATAAAATGATCCCTAATTATAAGGAATTTATGAGAAACGTGTGTATTTATGGATGTATGTATGTTTATACATGTATATATTCAGGTATATACACACACATATCTGTATGGTGTGACACCTTTGGATATAAGTTGGGGTTCTCTTTACCAGTCAAGGGATAGAGCTCAGGAAAGCTCCATGAACCTAAAAATTATATCCTTTAGACTAATAATATTTAGGGAAGGAAGATAAGTATAATTCCCTTCTGGTACTCCCTCTGAGGAGAGCAGAGCAGACCAAGCTAGTAGCTGCACCCTTCCAAGCAATGATCAAAATCTTCCCTGGAGACAGGGTGGGCAATGTTCCATAATTATCTCTATTCAGTTCTTCCTGCCCTCTCCATTTAGACCAGTGATTCCCAAAGTGGGCGCCACCGCCCCCTGGTGGGTGTTGCACGGATCCAGGGAGGCGGTGATGGCCACAAGTGCATTTATCTTTCCTATTAATTGCTATTAAAATTTTTAAAAATTTAATTTCCAGGGGGCTAAGGAATATTTTTTCTGGAAAGGGGGCGGCAGGCCAAAAAAGTTTGGGAACCACTGATGTAGATGAACCCCATTGCCTACACAAGCAACAGGCACATACGATCCTCCTGTGCATTTTGTCTTAATGAATTGTTCAAGTACAAAAAGTTCAAAAGAATTTCACTCGACCATTTTGGCATCAGTCATCACATTTTATACACAAATAATCTGAAATAATTTTCAGCACTCAAAGGCTGAGGATTCTGCAAGCCAATAGCTGTTCTCTCATTCAAGGGTCCTTAACCCCAGTGAATTATGGCTAAGAGTATATTGCACAGCCTTGCTTTGAAGTCAAATATTGATGCTACACATCATTTCAACAGACACCCTCTGGGATTTCCAAATGGAGGGGAAGGTAGTCAGCCTCCCTTTCCCACTCACAAATTTCATTGTCAGCTCAAGCTTGCCTTCTCCAGATTGGCCCAAGTTTAAAAAAAAAAATTTTAAGTATTTAAGATGTCTAAGATTTAAGCACTTCATCTTTTAAATATTTAAGATGGTTCATTTTTACAAAATTAAATATAAAGAGATCAGGGGAATGATTCCTCAGCATCAGGGCGTCAAGTCTCCAGTTGTCAAAGGGAGCCATGGCAACCTTTGCCATGGTAACACAGAGACAGTGCAAAGGTCCCTCACTCTGCTCTTCCCTTGAGTGTTGCTAAGTCTGTCCTTTATGTATTCACATGAGAGATTTGAGGTTATTTCGTGGCCTGAGTGCTAGCTGTCAGGAGCAAAATGGGAACTGAAAACAATTCAGTTGTTCTAACCCAATCAGGAGGGAGGACTAGGTCCAACTATCAATAATATGGAATTAGGTCTTGATCAATGATACATGTAAAACCCAGTGGAATTGTACATCCACTAAGGGGGGTAGAGGGGTTTGGGGGAGAGGGAAAGAACATGAAATAGGTAACTAGGGGAAAATATTCAAAATTAAAATTAAAATTTTTTTAAATTAAAAAAAAAGGAGGGAAGACTAGGGAACTTATTATTGGGGCTGGAGATTGATGGGGAACACAAGTGAAGATTTAAAAAAAACAAAACAACCAAATGATCTTGACAAGTGTCCCTTTTTTGCACTAAGCAGAGCTGAAAAGAGCTAAAAATATGTTGATTACCCTCATGACCAGGGTCACCTTCAAAAAGTATGATGCTACTTCCTTTAAGGAAAGTGGAGCTTCAATAGATGACGTCTCCAACAGGGATCTTCTCCTTCTTCTTGATGGAAAAGAAGAAACCCAATAATTGATGCTGCCAGTCCAGTCTATGAAGATTCCACAGCATTGGACAACAACTCGAGTATATATATAATATATATATATTAGCAGCTTGGCATAAAAGCAACTTTGGCAGCAGAGCCCAGCATCCCAGAAGCAGACAGCCAGTTGCTAGGAGACAGAGTTACTGATATTCCTTGCAACCCTGAAAGCACCACTTGGCTGGGTCGTGTTCCATCAAAGCAGGAATCAGTGGGAGATTATACCTCCTTGTCTGAGTATGTGGTCTTGCAGGACAACCGGGTTCTGTTTATTTATTTTTTCCCCCTTATTTACTTTTCTATTCTGCCCTAATTAAATATTTTGCTATTTGAATGATGGCTCTTCTTTCTTGTCTGTTGGAAAAGAAGGCACTGAATGGGAGCTCAGACTATATTTCTATGACTATGACTACCCCAGAGGTCCAACGCTGAGCCTGGGGTTAGAGAATTCCAGAATCCTTGGCACACATTATATACTAAAGAACATTACTTTTTTTTTAAACCCTTACCTTCCATCCTATGAAAGCAATAGTATGTCCTGGTTCCAAGGTGGAAAGTGTAAATACTGCTTTTTAGGAGCACATTTATTGTATAAAGTAGGAATACCCTTGACTTGGGGGAAGGAAAGCTACCAAGTGAAATACTAATTTTTTCCTAAATAAAATGTATCTGGGAAATATTTTCCAGTGAAATATAGTGAGATGGATGCTGAATTTCCAGTCAGAGGATGTGAAATCAAATCTAAGCTCTCTACTATCTGTTTGACCTTGAACATGCCCCTTAGCTTCTGCAGACCTCACTTTCTTCATTGGTAAAATGCTTAATTAAATGATTGCTAAAGCCCCTTCCAGGGCTAAAGCTTATGATTCTAAGACACATAAAAAATCATTTAATTGGGGGTACGTAGGTGGCTCAATGGATTGAAAGCCAGGCCTAGAGATGGGAGGTCTTGGGTTCAAATCTGGCCTCAGATACTTCCTAGCTGTATGAGCCTTGGCCAGTCATTTAACCCACCCACCCAGCCCTGCTAGCCCTTACCATTCTTCTACCTTGGAACCAAATTACAATATTGATTCTAAGAAGGGTTTTAAAAAGAAAAAAATCATTTTTTTTTTGCTGCCATGGAAAGGGGGAGAGAATCAGTCTTACTTCACTAATCCATTTGCTTTTTTTTTTAATCACTTTACAAAACATCTCCTGGACTTCCAGGAAGAGAAGGAAGATTTGCAAGAGAACGTCAATATTCCTTCCCAACTCCTGCCTTCCACTCCCAAATAAAGTGTTATTTTTTATCAGAAATCAAAAGAAAAGATTTAAATAAGAAAACATTTAGAGAAAGAAAAAAAGAACTCAGAACATAGTAATAAGAGTGAATCCCAAAGGAACAAATAAAATGAAAATTCCAACCCAATGAAAAAGTATTATATAAGAAGAAATGGAGACAGAAATGCCAAAAGAAAACTCTATTTCAGTAACACCAATTTTATTTAAATCAAAATGCTATGGACACAATAAAATGGAAAATGGACATAGTACAGCAAATGAAATTAGTGGGGAAAAAATTCTTAGATGAAATGAATTAACTGTGTGAATCCAAGAAGTCTTAGTATAGGATGATAATGAAGTTGAAGGTCAGAAATATGTGTCAAGAATCCATAATTTCATCAATGTGAGCCACCCCTGACCAACCCAGGTCATCACCCCTCTGTGCCTTCATAGTTGGTCTCCGAGAGTTGCTACATAACTGAAAATTTCATCAACCTGCCATAAATGACCTAGCTTAATTCTCAAATAACACTTAAAATCCATATTGGATGCAGAGTTAAAGCTCTTCTCAGAAACTTTGAAAAAAGAGAACAAGACTATGTCTTGTTGACTGTATGTCAATTATTGACTGTATGTCAATAGAACTAGCAGGGCTGAACCTCACATTCAACTCATTGTCAAGCTTCAAATCCACAATGACAAGGAAATGAATTTACAAGACCAAGAAAAAAAGAAATATACATCCCCTCCAAATCAAATTGGCTACAACTTTCCCACCAAAATGAGCAGTGACAAAAGCTGAAATAGGATATGCCAAAAATTGAGATATAAGACTTAATCCTCATATCAGTTATTCAATGGGGGTAGGGGGAAGCATTCTTTTTTTATTTTTTTTAACAAAAGATAAGCCATTTAAGAATTACACAGCAAGGTTGTTTTGGTTTTAAACTAAATGAAATCAACCAAAAACAAAAACAAAAACAAAAAACAATCTGTGGTATCAGAAAAAAAAAAAGAGAGCAAAGATTACAAAGTGGGAGGGATAGGGAACAATTCAAAACAACACTTCTGTTTTGCAGAGTAAATACAATATAATAGAGAGCTATTTAGTGTTGTGTAAATGCCTCTGTGTGTGTGTGTGTATGTGTGTGTGAGAGAGAGACAAAGACAGAGACACAGAGACAGAGAGAGAAGGTTGGGACAAGATCCGTATTAGTAAAATAAGAAGATTGTATTCCCTTCTTGCAAAAGAAGTAATTCAGGAAAACATGGTGGAAACATTGACAAAAAAAGATGAATTTGATTACATAAAAACAAAAGGGTCAGAGGTGTATAAGAGCCAGTCTATACTATCTCACAAGATCCTAATATTAAATTTTCAGTGACAGTATTTATAAGGTAGAAATGGGAAAATGCTACAAATCAGAGCTTGATTTATTGTTTAGTTAGTTTTGAGATTAAGCAAAGTGATGGAGAAAATGTTAATGATACAGATTAAACTTAAAAGTATTTCACTATTATATTTTTGTGCCACCCTCCCCATGCAGGTTGTTAAATATTTACCATCATGATAAAAAAGAAACTCATCCTGAAAAGGAGAAAATAAACAGATTGGGGGAAAATCTTGGCTATACTTTTCTGATAACTTGATTGCCAAAATCTATAAAAAAAGAGACATAAATTTGTAAGATTAAGTTCAATTCCAGGGCAGTTGGGTGGTTCAGTGGATCGAGAGCCAAGAGGTCCTGGGTTCAAATTTGGCCTCAGGCATATTCTAGCTGTGTGACCCTGAGGAAGACACTTAACCCCCCTTGCCTAATCCTTACTGCTCTTCTGCCTTGGCACCAATTCACAATATTGATTCTAAGAGAGAAGGTAGGTATTTTTTAAGAAAGATGCATTCCATAAATGGTCAAGGGATATGAATAAGAAGCTTTTGAAAGAACACACATTTTTGTTTCACAACATGGCTCATATGAAAATAAGTTTTGTGTGACTGTACATGGATAATCTATATCAAACTGCTTGACTTCTCAAGGGGGAGAGAGAATTCGAAACTCAAAACCTTTTTTAAAAATTAATGTTAAAAATTATTATAACATGTAATTGGGAAAAAATAAAATATAAAATTCTTAATAACAAAAAAAGAAAACACACACATTAATAGCCACCTGAATAAATATTCAAACAAGCTAGTAATCAGAGAAACATTTTCAAAACTCTGAGATACCATCTCACATCCATTAAAGTGTTAGAAAATATTGATAACAATGGATGGCTAGGTGGCACAGTGGATAGACCGCTGGGCTTAGAACCAGAAGATTCATCTTCCTGACTTGAAATCTGGCCCCAGACACTTACTAGCTGTATCACCCTGGGCAGGTCACTTAACCCTGTTTGCCTCAGTTTACTTATCTGTCAAATAAGCTGGAGAAGGAAATGGCAGACTGCACCAGTATCTTTGCCAAAAAAAAAAAAACAAAAAAACCAAATGGGATCATGAAGAGTCAGACATGACTGAAAATGACTGAAATGTGCCAGTTTCCATTCTTGGCACTTGGATTACATCCTTAAAAAAAGAAAATCATCTGTATTCTCAAAGAGCTTATAATCTGTTAAGGAGACAACAAACACATAAAGGAGTTTATTCAAAGTAAATATAACTACAAATGGAATGGGATTGGCCAAGGAAGGCTCAGTCCTTAGAGGATGCTCACATTTGCTTTTCCCAGTGGATTCTATGTAGCAAAGTTGCCAAACACACAACACTCCTGAGTATAGCCTGAACCAAATTAAAATGTAATTGGGAAGTATTTAACAAAATAAATGAAAATACTATAAAACAATGATAACATTACATTTTAAAACTGTATAATGGGCAGCCAGCAGGTGTCCTTATGAACAATTGGCAGCTCTCATTCCTATGTGAGTTTGACACCACTGATCTAGAACATAAGTAGACAGTCATTAGCGGGTTCCAATCTAACTCGTGGAATGCTGACTTTTTCCCCAAAAAATGTGTGACTGAAGGATTGGTGTGATATGATAGGGAAAAGTCTTCTAATCTGCTCTGGAACCAGAAGAACCCAAAATAACTCCATACAGCTGAGCTGGAGCTGAGTTTGCATACCGAGGGATGACCCACTTCAGTCACGTATAATTATAGCTAGCAATTATTTAGCAGGGGGCAGCTAGATGGACACTTCCTAGCTGTGTGACTCTAGACAAGTCACTTAAACCGATTACCTACCCTTACCACTCTTCTGCCCTGGAAATGATACTCAATATGTAGATTCTAAGACAGAAGATAAGGATTAAAAAAACAAAACAAAACTACGTAACAGGACAACTAGGTGATGATGTGGACAGCATGTCAGGATGTGTTCCTGGAATCAGGAATATTTATCTTTGTGAGTTCAAATCCAACCTCAGATACTTACTAGATGTGTAATCCTAGGCAAGTCATTTAACCCTATTTGCCCATTTCTTCATCTGTCAAATAAGCTGGAGAAGGAAATGGCAAGCCACTCCAGTAAATTTACCAAGAAAATCTCAAAACAAGAAGAGTCAGGCATAACTGAGATGAGTCAGCAACAATAATTATATACACTTTAAGCTTTACAAAATGCTTTACAAATATTATCTCATTTGATCTTCACAACAGCTCTGAAAGATGGGTGCTGTTTTCTCCATTTTACAGATGAGAAAACTGAGATTAAAACAATTGCTCAAGGTCACACAGCTGGTAAGCATCTGACTGACCAGTAGGCTAGATTTGAACTCAAGTCTTCCTTACTCCAGGACCAATGCTTTATTTATTGTACCAGTTTCTTACCTGTTCCCTTTACGGGCACAGGATCCTGAGTATTCTTTTTTCCCCCAAATAGAAGGTGCTCTATGCTTGTTCAGTTGAATTAAACTGAGTATGAATCATGTTATAATAAAACCCAATAAACATGTGTGCATACACATATTGTATAGTTTGGGGACATGCCATATCTTTCTTTTAGTTTCTAAATGCATTTTGTGAGCAGGGGATGTCATGCCTGGCCAGATCTCGTGTTCCATTTCAACCATGAATAAGAGCCATCTGTTCATCTTCTTTCTCAGTGCTGAGGTACCCAACCCCTTCTTATTCTTTTTTTTTATTTTTTGCATCCTAACCTATTGTCTGGTTTTAGATTATTCCCACCTATCCCCTCATTCAGCATATCACCAAATAATAGCTGGCATTCTTAGAGCAACCATTTTTTAGATACACCGTCTCATCAGAGCTTTACAACATAAGACAAATATCACGGTCCTCCCTTTACAGATGAGGGAACCGAGATTCAGAGAAGTCAAATGATTTTCCCATTTATTAAAGGTGGAATTCTAACCTCTCTCTTTCTCATCTTCAAGACTCTTTCCTCTTGTCTCTCTATTAACAGCCTCAAAGAATGGAGGAGAAGAGAAAGAATCAGCAATGAGTGGCAACATTAGATAGGACCCCTGCACTAATCATTGCCAAACTGTGCTGTAGTTCCTGGATATTAATGCATTTTTCAGGATAATAATAATAATGCTTTAAGGTTTTCAAATGTTTTGCAAATATAATCTCATTTTATCCCCATAACCATTGTGGGAGATAAGAGAAAGCTTATATTATGGGGCTGCGAATTGTAGCCCAGAAATAGGGGGTTTTCTCGATGGTGGTGGGCAGCTTTGCCCTCCTCTCCCTGTGTTCTTGCACCGTCTCCGTTTTCTGTATTCCAGTGCAGCTGCTTTGGGAACAGCCTTACCCAGGAGTGAAGTTTTCCTGGGAAAGGCTGACCGATTCTGCTGTTCTCGCATTTGACCAAAAGAGGTCACTGGAGAGTTCTCTGAAGCTGCTGTCCATAGTACTTGGGTGGTTCTGGGCGCGGTGAGTTTTCCATCAGTTCTAGCAGTTTTTGTTTTTGTTATTGCAAGAAGCAATCAAATGGCATCACTTTTCCGAGTGTGCATCAGCTAAACACACACACACACACACACACACACACACACACACACACACAGAGGAATGAATGCCTTTGAATGTCAAACACTGTAATGTCTGACGACAGGTGGAATAATGATTATAATCAGTCAGTCAGCAAGCATTTATTAGGTGCCTGCTAGGTACACAGCCCCTCGCTAGTCTTTCCGGTCATACTATATTTATCCGCATGCCCTGTTTATTCGCCCTACATATAATTGCAGATCCAGGAGTTAGCTAGTTGTGCTTGAGAATGATTAGGGACAAAGAGCTCAAGGCATCAGCTCCAGGGATCCTCCACAATCATGGTGGTGGGAGTGGTGATGGGTCTTGGTACCGATGCTTCCATATGGTGCTGATGGTGAAAATCGAGCACTTCTTTGAAAGACTGGGGAATTGAGGCTAATAAAATTTCCACTTGGCTAAGACACTTGAGTTGCCTCAAGCAATCTCCTTCTTCCACTACTCCTCCCAAGACCTTTACGTGACAATAAGGACAGTGAAATAGGTATGGCAATTTACACATTTAGGTCAATGCTGTTGCAAAACAAAAGAGAACAAAACCTAGAGGCAGAGATAATCAACCTAGGACTTGACCTCATGAACGTAATGCTCTAACCACTGGACATGCAGGTTATTTTACTATAATGATCTTTGGAAAGAATGAAAAAGGGAATTCAAGAAAGGAAATGTGGTCTCCATCAGCTTTTTTTTTAAAAGGTATTTCTCTTGCAGCTCATTCTGGGAGTAGAAGAGATGGTCTTATGCACAATTAAGCCCTAGAAATCCAGTTGCCATAGAGACAGAGAACAACTGTGATATAACCATTACCATTTAACATCATTAGCTGGTTAAAACTGACCTTTAAAACTTAATCAGCATTATTTTTTTCTACTGCCAAAAATAGGATCCTAGGAATATATATAAATAAATCTACATTTTGAAAATAATTCACTTCATTCCCTTTTAAAACTTATTCACAAAGTCTTGATAGATGACACATAGTAAAATGAGTGGAAATGTGCATTGGCTATGGGGGAGGTGAAGAGGGGTGAAGGGGAAAGTAAAAACATGAATCATGGAACCATGGAACATTTTTCTAAAAAAAAAATATTAAAACTTATTCACAGGTTGCGTGAAGGGTCCCATCCTACCATGTTTTGAACTCTCCGTATGTTCCTAAAATCTACATGCTCCAAATTCCTATTAACTGATTTGTTCCCAAGAAGATGGATGAGGTCCTGGGGAAGGCTGCCCAATTCCTTTTCTCTATGTTTTTCTCCAACATTACCTCTGTGAGACAACTCCTTAGGGATATTAGGGATTAGAAAAGGGGAAAAAAGGAATGAGATCCTTAGAAAATTACCTGATTTCTATAATTCTCCCATCTGTTACTCTGGCTCCCTTTCTCCCTGAAAATCTAGTGATGCCTTGATCAACAACTCCTTTGAGAATGAAATTTCTTTATATTGAAGCTAACCATGTTTTAAAAAAATCTTCCTGCTTATGAAAGGCAGTGCTGACATATGTTATATGGTTTACTAGCAGTATTCCTGCTAAGTTACCCAAAACTATCTGTTCCCAAGGTTCTCTTTGTCCACAAAAGGTAGAAATCATCATGATTATAGCTCCCTTTTTTATATAACACTTTAAGGTTTGCAAAATACTTTACATATGTTATCTCATTTGATCCTTACAACAACCTTGCAATGTAGGTTGTTGTCCCCATTTTACAGATTAAGAAACCAAGAATGAGAGAGCTTAAATGATTCAACACCCACTAATATAAGAGGCAAGAATGGAATTCCAGTGCTTCTGACTACATCTGATAATCTGTCTACTATACCATCTAGTAGTAGCTGAGTAAATAGGGCTGACCCTCACTAAAATGATACATTCAATAGAATTTGTCTTTAGGGTTCCCTAGTCTCTCTACATTCCTTCTCTCTACCTTGGTTATGAGCCTTCTTAACCCTTTAATATACCAGTTCTTATGTATTTTAAAGTCCTTCCTGTATCAAACCTAGAAATGATAGTGTGTCAATCGTTTTATATTTTCCTTCTGTCCTTTCCTTTCCTTCTTCCTTCCTTCTTTCCTTCTTTCCTTCTTCCTTCCATGGAAAGAATTTAGATTCTAATTTTACATTTGAACTGTCTTTTTCTCAGATATACAGGAGGATAAAAATTCAGTCATCATTAAATGGGATAGGGGAGTGATATCTCTGACACAATGGCAACCCCAGAGAGAGTGCCTTACTGACTCCAGAAGAACAGAAGCATGTCTGCAGTCACTGAGTCAACCCAGCTAAATTCAGATTTTTTCCAACCATTGTGCTGCCTCTGAGATATAGATTTGGAACTGATCCAGTTAGCCTCACATGTTTCTCACTATTATGTTGTCTCTGAGATTTAGTCTTCTCAAAGCATCTGTGATCCAAGTCAAGTAATATCTGTGTCTGGGCACCCTTTTACCCTTCCTTGATTTCGTTAATTCTTTCCTCAAAGACTATAATTATGGTACTGTCGTGGCCTGTCTTTGAGTAGCTGAGACTAGGCTCTGCCTGCTCCACATGCATGTTCATACTTTCAGAAAACAAATGCTATTGCTATCACACCAGTGGGACTCAGTTTACCCGTCAGTTCTTTTGGGTAATTCAGAATCAGATGTCTGGGCACCCCTTTACCCTTCCTTGATTTTGTTAACCCATTCTTCCTTCCTTCTTTCTTTCTTTCCTTCCTTCCTTTCTTTTTGTCTTCATTTCTTTCTTTCTTCTTGCTTACCTCCCTCCATTCTTCCAGACTGTAGAAAACTTTGAATGCCATGCTAAGGAATTTGGACTTTTTTCAAATACGGAATAGGAAGCCACAGAAGATTTTTTTTTGTATTTTTTTTTTATTTTAAACCCTTAACTTCTGTGTATTGACTTTATAGGTGGAAGATTGGTAAGGGTAGGCAATGGGGGTCAAGTGACTTGCCCAGGGTCACACAGCTGGGAAGTGGCTGAGGCCGGATTTGAACCTAGGACCTCCCGTCTCTAGGCCTGGCTCTCAATCCACTGAGCTACCCAGCTGCCCCCACAGAAGATTTTTGAACAAGGAAGGGAGCGATATATTCCAAGAGCAATGCTTTAGGGAAAAAAAACTGGCATTGTTGTGAAAGATGAATTGAAGCAGGGACAGACTGAATAAAGGCTAGGAAGACAAGTTAAGAGGATTTTGTAGTAGTCCAGGAGAGAAGTGATGAGAACATAAAACTAGATCAACGGAAGTAGAAATGGAAAGGAGGGAAGGGATGGATGAGAGAAACGTCTTTTACTGATGAAGAACTTAGAGCCCAGAGAAATAGCTTTTTCAAGGTCATAGTAAAAAACAGAACCAGGATTCAAATTTAGGTCCCGGGGCTACAAATCCATTTCTCTCCCTGCCATACCACTCCTTTCCAAGTGTCCTAGTGTCTGGAACTCCATCATTGTCCGGCATCACATAGTCTTGGGTTTTTCCACACATTTAAAGTACAAGGATTTATGAAAAGGATAACAAAATAATTCAAGCTATGAGACTTATGCATCTCTCCACCAAAATCCTCCTCAATGTGAAATTAACTCTGGGTTTTTAATGCAATGCCTTTGATCAATGAGCAACCATTTATTAAATGCCTTCTATGTTCCAGGCACTGTGCTAGGCACTGGAGATACAAAGGCAAAAATGAAACAGTCTCTGACCTCAAGGAGCTTTCATTCAAGGCTAAACTATAAGCCTGGATAGATCCTATCAAGTCATAAAGGCTTTGAATACTGGTCCAGGGTCAGACTCAGTGTTCATTATCTGAAGACCAACTCAGAATGATTCTAAGATGATTATTGCCAGGTTGGCAGCAGACTCATGAATTCTTTGGCCACAACTCTCAAAATCCATCTTACTAAGATCAAAGGAACTACAATCTGCATCAGAGATACTCCTTGACCAAAATCATTGCCCACTGAAGTATTGAAACAAGACTTGCCAGATCACCTTTCTTAACAATAAACACTTATTAAGCACCTTTCATTATGATCCAGACACCAGGCTAGGCTATGGGATACAAATATAATGAATGGACAAGGAAAGAGTAAGCTTTTCCACTGTGTCTAGTGGAGAGGGGCCAGAATTCCCACCTCTTAGCTGGTCTGCCCCTACCCTTAGTCTGACTTTTATTCTAAAAAGAGAATTTCCTTTAAGACTAAGGGAATAGTCAGTCCTCAGGGAGGACTCAGTTTTCAGCCTTTTGATTCAGATTGTCAACAAGAG
Organism: Gracilinanus agilis; assembly: GCF_016433145.1. Taxonomy (NCBI): domain Eukaryota; kingdom Metazoa; phylum Chordata; class Mammalia; order Didelphimorphia; family Didelphidae; genus Gracilinanus; species Gracilinanus agilis. The sequence continues at coordinate 40,531,426 of NC_058131.1, read as the reverse complement.
AACTAATTAGCTCCTAGCAGTGTTGGTTTTCATAATAGGGACAATGTGGAAGCTACTTAGCTAGGAATTGAATTGGGAGCCTCAGCTCAGTTTACATAGACTACAGACTATCTCTGCCAGTACCTATTTATTTTTGTTCCTCAAGAACCCAAGCTGTTATCATAACCACAGACTTGGTAGTGAAAGACTCTTTATCCTATATCCAATTACCAAACTGCAGCTTCTGAGTCATCTTTTTTTTAACTTTTAAAAATATTTTTGTAGTTATCTTTTGCTTTTATATTATTTTGATATCCAGATATGCCTTTCTGCTCTCCATGGAGAACCCCTTATAACAAAAAATGGGAGAGAGAAAGAAAAGGAAAAAGAGAACGAGAAGAGAGGAGAGAGAGAGAGAGAGAGAGAGAGAGAGAGAGAGAGAGAGAGAGAGAGAGAGCTGTCTNAGAGAACTAATTAGCTCCTAGCAGTGTTGGTTTTCATAATAGGGACAATGTGGAAGCTACTTAGCTAGGAATTGAATTGGGAGCCTCAGCTCAGTTTACATAGACTACAGACTATCTTTGCCAGTACCTATTTATTTTTGTTCCTCAAGAACCCAAGCTGTTATCATAACCACAGACTTGGTAGTGAAAGACTCTTTATCCTATATCCAATTACCAAACTGCAGCTTCTGAGTCATCTTTTTTTTAACTTTTAAAAATATTTTTGTAGTTATCTTTTGCTTTTATATTATTTTGATATCCAGATATGCCTTTCTGCTCTCCATGGAGAACCCCTTATAACAAAAAATGGGAGAGAGAAAGAAAAGGAAAAAGAGAACGAGAAGAGAGGAGAGAGAGAGAGAGAGAGAGAGAGAGAGAGAGAGAGAGAGAGAGAGAGAGAGAGAGAGACAGGGAGAGAAAGAGAGAGTGAGAGAGAGAGGAGAGAGGAGAGAGGAGAGAGGAGAGAGGAGAGAAAGTCAGCCAAACTAACCAACGCATCATCCATGTCTGACAACAGATGCATTGTTCCACATCCATCATCCCCCATCTCCTCAAAGAGGAAAAGAAGATATATTTTCTCTTCTCTTCCTCAGAGCTAAGCTTGCTTACTATAATAACAAAGAATTCAGTTTGGGGTGTCCTTGACATTGTTGTTTCCATTTCATTGTTGTATTCATTGTGCATATTGTTTTCCTGGTTCTACTTACTTCACTCTGTATCCATTCATATAAATCCTGCCATGCTTATCTGTATTCACCATTAGCATCATTTCTTATAGCACAACAATATTCCATTCCATTCCATGTACCATACTTTGTTTAGCCTCTCCTAAATCAATAAGCATCTACTTTGTTTCCAGTTCTTTGCTACTATAAAAAGTGTAGTTATTTTTGGTATATATGGAGTTCATAAAATCTTAACTTAAAGCTTGTTCATCTTATTTCCACATTCTCTCTATCTTTCTGATCCACTCTAAGTGCTATGCCTCCTTGCCCAACTTAAGCTACCACTGGTAAATTGGGTCCCTGGAAAAGTGGCAGGGATATAGGGGCTACCCAGGTTGTGAGTGACTATCATGTCAATTAGCTTATTAGCCCCCACCAGTGTGCTTCTACTTAACAATTAGCCAGCAACTCAGTTCTTTTGCAAAAGTATTTACTCATATGGCACAGCATGAATAGTAGTAGTTATAAAATATTTCCCCAAGAACCAGGGACATATTCCTCCACAAATACACCTGAAGTCCAGGAGTTGGCAAGAGCCAACACAAGTATGATGTAGTGAGTACAAAAGTAGTTAGTCGTAGATATGTAATTAAAGCAACCAATAACTCTAGAATTTCAGAAACTTCCGTGTTTTTGTGCTAGAGTGCCACAAAGCTCTTTTTTGCTAGAACAACAACCCTTAGCTTAGAATTGGCAGGCATTTCTTCCCTTTGACTCTCTCTGAGGGTGTTTGCCACCTCCAGGTAGGGCATGGTTGCTCTCCTGTTTAGAATTCTTCCTGTCTCAAAAGTCCCTTCCTTCATAAGCCATTCCAAATTGCTATTTGGTGACTTAGTTTCAGTTCAGTCAGTTTTACTTCCCATACTCCTTTGGGAATCTCCTAGAGATGAGTTGTTAAGGACAAAGGTGTAAATGTAGTCTATGCCCTGGAAGGGTGGTCATTAATTGTCTTGCTGGCTTCTTTATAAACAATTAAAGTATTTAAGCTTCCCATCCTTTCTAGGGGATGTCTATTTATTATCAAAATCCTTTATCCTTTCCTTTTCAGTATTTGTCTTCCAGCCTCAGTAGACTTTCAGCTTTTGTTGAAGCCTCCCTAGGGCACCCCTTTTCCATGAGAAATGGGGTACCACTTAATAGTTTTCTTTAATAGTAGTGTTTTACAAAGACCAGATGCTTAATACAGAAAGAACTCTGTTTTGTGCTCTGTAGATTACAGTGACATGGTTCTCATCAGTCAGTGTGGCATAGTTGAAAAAGCGTTGACTTTGGACCTCAATGTTACCTATCTGGGTGACTTTGGAAAAGTCACTTCACTTTCCCAAACTTCATCTGTAAAATCCAGGAGTTGGACTAGATGGACTCTTTCCAGCTATAAGTCTTTGATTCCATGATCCTAAGTCTACAATTGTCTTATCAATATGATGAATCAGGCAGGGCTGACCCATTACCCCAATTTTGCAGATGAGGAAACTGAAGTCCAGAGAAGTAAATGACTTGCCCAAAGTTACCCAGTGAAGAGGCCAAAAAGCTAGGACCAGAATCCAAGTCTACTTGTTCCATGTCTTGTCTTTTCCCTACTCCATTAGCACTTTTCTGTATAGCTCTAGGCAGCATTTTTTTGTTTGTTCAGTCATTTTTTAGTCCTGTCTGATTCTTCATAACCCCTCTGAGGGTTTCTTTTCTTTAAGCCCTTACTTTCTATCCTAGAATTGGTACTAAGTATTTGTTCCAAGGCAAAAGAATGGTAAAGCCTAGGCAGTTGGGGTTAAGTGACTTGCTCAGGGTCACACGGTTTAATGCCGGAAATTTGTCCAAACTGCAATAAAACAATTGAAGCAGAGCCTCTGAGCTGATAACTATTTATTAGAGGGACCTGGTCCCTTCCAGCAAATTCTCCAGGTCTGGCACTCTATCCACTATGCTACCTAGCTGCCCCCATTTGGGGTTTTCTTGGTAAAGATACTTCCGTGGTTCACCATTTCCTTTTCTAGATCATTTTACAGATGAGGAACTGAGGCAAATGGGAGCAAGTGACTTGCTCAGGGTCACGTAGCCAGTAATGTTTCTGAGAGAGCTAATACTTCCTACTTGCAGAGTAGTTTCTAATGCATCAGTCATTCACATACCATTCTGATGAAACAGATACGCAACAGCACCATTGCCTAGATGGAAGAAAACAGACACTACGATGAATGAAATCCCGTGATTTGTCAAGCAATAAAACAATGCAATACATTTTGGAAAGTCACTTGTAAAACTTGCATCCCAACATGAACCTGAAAGTCTCCGTTTTTCTGCAAACACAATTACATCTCAACAAACACACTAAATTTCCAAGGGGACATAAGAAGCCCAGCTAGGAAATGCATTATTATCAGTCAGTCAGGAAAATAGCAGGTGACGAATGCCCATCTTATTTTTGTTTGTTTTATTAAAGATCTTTATTTTTTTTGTCCTAGTGACAACTCTAGAACAGAAGAGCAAGGTCCAGGTAAAAGGAGTTAAATTACTTACCCAGGGTCATACAGCGAGGAAGTATCTAAGACAGGATTTGAACCCAAGTCCTCCCAACTCCAAGGCTGGTATTCTATCTGCTGTGCCCCCTAGCTGCCCCCTCCTTGGGTTTTTACCAACAAAAATGCCCTCAAACATCACTATAACATTTTTTTTCAGCAAACTGCCTTTCAGTAATAACATTTTTTTGAACCTGGTTAAAGATGGAGCTGTGTTATATTTAATTCTACTTTGGGGAACAGAAGGTGCATGTTAAGGTTTCAGTGCATGGCACCCACAATGGGAAAGCATTTAGTATAGCAGGTAGAAGGGTTACTTCTACTCAGAGGAGCCAGGGCAGAACATGGTGGAGGCTGGCATGTTACCTTTCTTTTAAAAAAAAACAACTCTAAACTTCATAATTATCAACAAAACCAGATTTTCTAATGCACAAGTGAAAAACAAGCAATTGCACTGCATGAATCAGTATCAATGATGGCCGAGATCTCTTCGAGCTCTCAAAGTCTGTGATTCTGAAGCATAGTTTTTATCTATTCAAATCTGGCCTCAGACACATCTTAGCTGTGTGACCTTGGACAAGTCACTGAACCCTATCTACCTTGGAGTGAATACTTAATATAGATTCTAGAACAGAAGTTAAGGGCTTTTTTTTTTAGTCTATTTTTTCCCATGTTTCCTATTGAATTATTTCTCTTCTTTGTGTTGTTGTAATTATTGTTATTAGGCAACCTGGCATATTTAGAAAGAGAGCTGGCTTTATGTTTTATCTCTTAACACATTGTAGCTGGATGATGATAAATCTTTTAATGTCAAAATAGAAAAGGGGGACAAAAAGCCATCTATAAGAATCCGTATATAGATCGACCTAGAAAACCACATATTAACATTATCTATATCCTACTGTACCTTATTAATTTTGTTAACTATCCTCTAATGATATTTTAATCCTGTTCAGGTGGTGGGAATGCTGCTGGCTGCCATGGGTTTTGGGGCTTGGACAGCGTGTTTGCCACTTCTGCTCTAGAAAGACTCCATTTCAGAGGAGGTCAGAGCTGAAGTAGAGAAGAAAGTCCCCACCTATTATTATTACTAATTACATAGCTGTCCGCAATGTGCATATCTGTGATTTCTTTACATCCCTTCCAAATATCCTTCCATTTTTTCTTGGTATGAACTTTGGTCATTTTTTGTAATGGTACATTGGTGTAGCCATATGGACAGGCAGTTGGATATGGTAGATAGAGCACTGGCTTCTGAGGCAAGAAAAGTGTGTTCGAGTCCTACTTCTGACACATACTGGTTCTGGAACCCTACACAGGTCACCGCAGTGTCCTGCTAGAGAGTTTCCTCCCTGAAAAGGCCCCGTATCACTTAAACCACAAGTTTCCCTCTATTCCTTTTTTAAATCTTTACCTTCTTTCTTAGAACCAATACTAAGTATGGGTTCTAAGGCAATTGGGGTTAAATGACTGGTCCAAGGTGACACAGTTAAGAAGTATCTGAGACCAGATTTGAATCCAGGACCTCCTCTCTCTAAGGCTTGCCTCTCTCCACTGAGTGCCCTAGTAGCCCCCTTAAAAAAATTACATAATCTTCAGGTAGCAAACTTTGTTTAGTTATCCATTCTATCATTGATCCTACTTGCATTTCCACAAGTAAACTCGCTTGTAGATCAAAATGCCTTATATTTTTTTTAACTCTCTAATGCTTTCTCTAGATATACTCCCTTCTCCATCCTGGCATCTCTTCCGTTTCCCGTGATCTTCTACACCTGGAAACCTGGAGGTCAGAAAATGGTCCTTCCTGCCTCTCCATGTAAAATCCCTAGTCCTCATTTGTATTCCTGAGCTATTTGGCAGACCCACGAGTCCTATTCATTGAGTGACTTGGGACAGTGACACACTCAATAAAAACAGGGAGTGGATTCTCTTCTCCCACCATATCCTCAAGATCTTCATGCCCAAGACTCAGGTGTCCTTGAGCCATAGCTGTCATCCTTTCCCTGGACATCTGTGTCCTGGCTGGGTTTGGGAGGCAGTGGCTGCTGCCTACCCTAGTCTGGGGAGCAGAGTATTCCTCTTGTCACCCTTACCTTCCCCTTCAGGCTGTCATCCTTGCATATCTCAATTAAGCCACATGGTGCTCCTTCACGGGCATTAAAGATATGACAAATAAAGGCTGATTGTTTTTATCTTTGAATGATTGGTCTATTTCACCTAGGATATTATTCTCTTTTAGTCTCTAAACTACTGCTTTGGACTGTGACAAATTTGGGGCAATTTTGCTTTGTCTTGTTTTCTTAAGGAAGATGAGGGCTGAGTTGTTATTAGTGTATCTAAATTTTTTCCTTTTTCTTTTTCTGAACTTAACATATTCTGAACAAAATTAGTATTTCCATATTCCTAGAAGAACAACAAAAAAAGAAGGTGGGACCATGAATCCATTGTGTACTGCTTGCTTTTCTAAGGACACAGTAAATTGCACCTGATTTTGAAAGCATCCTTCTTGTCTGTGATTCCTTTTGGTCTTCTGTTTGCTTTTGTGCATTTAAAATAATATGATTTCAAGGGGCAGCTGGGTAACTCAGTGGATTGAAAGCCAAGTACAGAGATGGGAGATCCTAGGTTTGAATCTGGATTCTGACATGTCCTAGCTATATGATTGATCCTGGGCGAGTCACTTAACCCCCATTGCATAGCCCTTACCACTCTTCTGCCTTGGAACCAATACATAGTGTTGACTCTAAGGTGGAAGGTCAGGTCTTACAGATAAGTAAATACATACATAAAATAAAGTAAAATATGATTTCAAATCCAAGTTGTGTGAGTTTAGGGCAAGTCACTTAAAAACTATTTGCCTCAGTTTCCTCATCTATAAAATAGGGATAATTGTTGTAAAGTGCATTACAAGCCTTAAAGATCTATATAAAAGTTAGCTATTGTTATTATGATTATTCAGTGACCTTTTCTTTTTTTTTTTTTTTTTGGTAATTTTTGGGGGTGTGGTGATTCTTTCCATATCTACACTCTCCATTCCATTATTCTTCTCCTGTCAACAGAAAAAACCCACCACCTTTTTTACATGACAAAATTTATTTTTTTTTCAATTAACAAGCATTATTTTCTATCTTTTCCACTTCTTTTCTCCCTCCTCCAAATTGAGAAGGAAAAGATGAAAAAGCAAAAGACCTTGTAACTCATATGCAGATTCATGTAAAACAAATTCCCACTATTAGATGTATCTGAAAATGTATGTCTTATTGGATATCTGGAGTCTGCTGTCACTCTGACAGTGGCATATATTCTACTAGACTAGAGCTCAAGTCATAGGCATAAAGATTTGACATCACTGCTACACCAACAAATTACCCAGTGCTCTCAGTTCTAGGTATTTCTTGGCTTTTCTTCATAACATGAACTCCTCATCAGAAAGCTAGGTAATGCCTAGCTCCTTAGGGGTCATATGAGTGAATGAATGAATGAATGAATGAATGAATGAATGAATGAATGAATGAATGAAACATATATTGAGCCACCCATACTCTCCTTATCCTTAGTATTGCCTAATTATTGGGACAGCTAGGTGGTGCAGTAGATAGCAAGCTAGACCTAGAGTCAGAAAGACTCATCTTCCTGAGTTCAAATCCTCTCTCATAACTTTAGTAGTTGTGTGACCCTGGGTGAGTCACTTCACCCTATTTGCCTCAGTTTCTCATCTGTAAAATGAGCTTAATAAGGAAATGGAAAACCACTCCAGTATATTTGCCAAGAAAACCCCAAATGGTGTCATGAAAAGTCAGATACAACTGAAACAAAGCTGAACAATGTGCAATAAACTCTGCTAAGCTCCAGGGATACAATAGAATGAGTCCCTGCCTTCAAGGAGCTCCCATTTTAATGGAAAAAAAACAAAACATATAGATTTCTGTTTCCTGTCAGATGGAAAGGATGCAGGGGCAGGGTAGGTACTGATGCCTCTTCATTAACGTGTCCACATCCACAAAAGAGGAGGACCTTCTTGGAAAAATCATGGGTCTTTCAAAATTACTAAAGGTTTCATAATATCCAAATACATTCTCATCTGTCTTTCCCACATCTTTTTTTTTTTTAATGCTTACCTTTTCTCTTAGAATCGTTACTGTTTATTGGTTCCAAGGCAGAAGAGCAGTAAGGGTCAGGCAATGGGGGTTAAGTGACTTGCCCAGGGTCACACAGCTGGGAAGTATCTGAGGCCAGATTTGAACCTAGGACCTCCTGTCTCTAGACCTGACTCTCCATCCACTGAGCTACCCAGCTGCCCCAGAAATCTCTTTTTAAAAGCTGTGTGTGTCAGAAATAGAGCAATTACACCTGAATCAAAAGGGCAAAGAGGAGAGAACACCATAAGGTAAAAGCCTTATGAGTTAACATTGGACAAACTAATCCTCCAAGTGTGCATTCAGCATCCAAGCTATGGACAGCTCAACTCATGGGGCTGGTACTTGGGACCCGCACTGGGAATCCCTTTTCTGCTGCAGAGACTACAGGAGCAGCTCAGCCCCACCCTTAGACAATAAGCAGCAGACTTGGATTTTGCCCCGTAGGGGAAGTTTGATGCCTTCTGCCTGGGGCAATCCTAAGGTTACCCTGAAATCTTCAGTCTTTCCCTAATAGTTTCTCTTTCCCCCAACTCTGGAAAAAATTGGAAGGACTTTGTCCTCTCCATAGAAGGATAGGATGAATGTTGAGGGAGGAACTGGGGCAGGGGGCTAGCATGAGTGTCTGCAAAATGCCTAAAAGGAACGAGACTAGAACCGGAGCTAGTTCTCTATTTCCAGAAGCTATTTAGGGCAGGGACCCAGGATGATGAATCATATTGTTCCAATACAGGAAAACACTAAGCTTTGCAGTCAAGCCCTAGAAGTGTACCTATCATTAAACAATAAGAGTTAAAAAGGGAAGATCCAGGAAATATGAAGGAAAAAAATGAATCATAAAAGAAAAAATTGAATCATAAAAGAATCATAAAAATTGAATCATAAAAGATTTCAAGAGGGAGGTAATAAAACAAAACAAAAAAAATAGGAGATACCAGGCCTAGAGATGGGAGGTCCTGGGTTCAAATCTGTCCTCAGATACTTTCCTAACTGCATAACCCTGGACAAGTCACTTAACTCCAATTGCCTAGCCCTTACTGCTCTTCTGCCTTATAGCTGATATATAGTATCAATTCTAAGATGAAAAGTAAGAGTCAGTTTTTTTTAAATACCAAGATACAAACATTTAAATCAATAGGGAAAATCCCTTAACTAGAAGGAAGAATGAGTATTAAACCTTGAAAGAGAATGTCATTCTCTTAAATACCATAAGGCAAAGAGAAGTAACCCAATATCAGAGGCAACTTAGAACCCAGTGGAATTGCAATAAAGCACAAGGAATGCAAATGGCTCAATAAAATAATGAAATCCATAAGAGAAGAAATTAGAGAAGAACAAATGTCTGAATTAATAGTTCTCTAATCAGAAATTAAAATTTCAATTAGGAGATGAGGAAAAAATGTATCTATGATAGAAAGTTTCCCCCCAAATGCCAGAGAGAATAATAGATTTGGAGAACAAAAATATTGAAGAGGAAATTCTGGCAAAAGAGAAACAAAAAGCCACATTGCTTAAAAACTATATAATCTCTACATAAGCCAAAGCCACTGCCCTTCAGAAAGCGATGCTCAGAGATAAGACAAGGATCATTGTTCTCCCAGAATCAAAACCCTAAACATCATAATGAAGGAAATAATACAAGTAGATTGCCTCAAACCTTAAATACATAAAACAAAGCACCAACTGAAAGAATATACAGATCACCATCTAGAGAAAAACTCTATACTTGAAACTCCAAGATGCATAGTATTATAATTTAACAAGGAATAAATTCTACAAAACAAAACAAACAAACAAACAAACAAAAACAACCAACCAGAAGGACCTTCAAATATAAATAGAAAAGGAATTTGAATAATAGGAGACTATTCAGCACCTACTAGAAATGTTGGGAGGAGATAGAAAAATATATTTCCAGAAACAAAGGGTCTCAAGATGATATACCCTGTAGATCTGAACCTAATTATCAACATTCAATAAAAGAGAAGTATTTGAAGCATTACTGCAATACAAAAATAGACATGGGCAGAATATTCAGTTACTTGAAAATATGACAAACAAAAGAAATGAAAGAAAATCTCCAAGGAAAGTAGAAGTAATAAATTGTCCAAAGTTTAGAGATTTGGTTGGTTTTTTTTTACTGAGAGAAATAAAAGGAACAAGCACATGGACATTTACAAAATAGGTATTAAGGGGGGGAAACTGCTGAATATTCAAGGAGAAAGTTTGTTGAGGCACAAATAAAGGTAAGGATTCAAAGTAGAAATATTTAGATTAAAAAAAAGTAATACATTTTTCCTACTATGGACACCAAATATGGCTGATGGGCAAGTGACAGTTAAGACACTATTATTGTTTTGCAGAGTGCGAGATAAATATCAGTTGTCATTATTACATTATTATTATTTTTATTCTCTGCGCCCTTCCATCTCCTTTCCTTTTAAATGGAGGAGTTGAACCAAATGACTTTAGATGGCATTCTATGAGTTTTAAATAATTGCTAGAACTTTGAAAATTATACTTTAGTTGTCTTTAAAATGTCTAACTGGAAGTGTCCCTTATTTCAAAAATTTCCCTGCGCGTGGCATAATTCTTTAAAACAAACAAAAAAATTGTCCTATTAGAATAAACACCTCTCTCTCTTCTCTCTCTCTGTCCTAAAAAACAAAAAAACAAAAAACAACCCTTATCTTCTTAGTATCTTAGCATCTTTTGTCTTAATATCTTAGTATCTTAGTCTTAGTATCACTTGTAAGACAGAAGAGAGGCAAGGGATAGGCCAGTGATTTCCAAAGTGGGCGCCACCGCCCCCTGGTGGGTGCTGCAGTGATCCAGGGAGGCGGTGATGGCCACAGGCGCATTTATCTTTCCTATTAATTGCTATTAAAATTTTTAAAAATTAATTTCCAGGGGGCTAAGTAATATTTTTTCTGGAAAGGGGGCGGTAGGCCAAAAAAGTTTGAGAACCACTGGGCTAGGCAATGGAAGTTAGGTGACTTACCCAGGGTCACATAGCTAAGAAGTATCTGAGGCCAGTTTCGACCACAGAACCTCCTGACTCCAGATCTGGCTCTTTATCTTCTATGTTACCTAGCTGCCCCTCAAACACTTTTATCTTAACCAAATAAACCTGCCCATTATCTGAAGGACATGAGGAGAAGGTGAGTAATAAGAACCAACTACATAGAAAGTGACTAGAGTGACCTTGTAGATTTCATTGGCCAGCATTCTACTGGCCATCAGTTCTCTACATACAAACACAAAACATTTCATTTCTACATTCATGGTCAGATTTCAAGTGATCAAGAAAGAACTTTAATTCTTGTTCGGTTAGGGTTCTCCAGGAAGTCGGGTCCAATCCTGGTCTTCTGGGATCTGATGGAATTGTACAATTGACAAGTGGATAGAATTGAGTATTATCAATCCTTGTACTCTGTGTTTTTCAGTTAAGACAGTTACATTTAGGAGCTGAAAAATGACTCTTGAGAATCCTTAATAGTAATTGATTTTCTTCATGAAAGATTAAATCACTATGAATGTGACATTTTTTTTTCTCCCTGAATTAGACCTGAAAATTTTGCTGGCCTCAAGATTTAACTATGAAACAGTGCAATTAAGCCTTGATGTGAGATTTAATTAATGAATGAGCTTTATGTTTTATGTGCCCTCTCAGGAATAGAAGGGTAGCTTCAGAGATGTAATTTTTTTTGGTTAGTTTGACAGCTCTGAGATTTTTATTAGAATCTTAGTATCTCTGAGATAGAAGGGACCTAGTTATGCACTCTCCTGTGCTGAGATGGGTTTTAATAATTAAATCAATGCAACGAACATTTACTGAGTGCCATCTGTGTACAAGGCATTGTTCTGGGATACAAATACAAAGATGATCTCTCTCTGCCCCCTCAAAGAGTTTACATTCTCCTTCGGGGTAGGAGTGGACGTAATACATGCAAAGACAATAATTACAAAGAATATACAAATTGAGGCAGTTAGATTGCTCAGTGAATAGAGCAATGAGCCTGGAATCAGGAAGATCTGATTTCAAAGCTAACTTCAGAAATTTACTGTGTAACCCTGGGCAAGTCACTTAACCCTGTTTGCCTCAGTTTCCTTCTCTGTCAAATGAACTGGGGAAGGAAATGGCAAACTACTCTGATATCTTTGCCAAGAAAAACCCAAATTTGCTCACAAAAGGTTGGACACAACTGGGATGACCGAAAAACCAATGCTAGGGTTCGGACTTTGTGGAATGGAAATTGGGGAACATGGAAGAAAACTTGTGGTTTAGGAAATTCGTCTTTTCACAGAACTGAACTTGACTTTTACAATTTCCTCCCAGATGCTTCTAGTCTTCTTTCACATGGAAACTTTTGTTCCAACATTTAAATGTAGGCATCACGTCTTTCCCTAAATCTTCTCTTCTCAGCTCATTGTCTCAGAAGGCTTTCCAAAATTCCAACCTAAGCTTAGGTAGGAGCAATCCTTTTGAGGAATGTATCCCACTTATTTCTAATCTCAAAAGAGTGTGTGACTGTGGGTAAATCATTTAATCTCTCTGATGTTCCCTGTCCCCATCTGTAAAATGAGGGATTGAAGCTAAGGGCTTTCCCAGGTATAAATTCTATGCTCTGAAGAATTCCTTGTTGGAGAAGAAATGGTGAAATGCTGGCTACAGACCAGGTCTATGTCAAACATTTTGTATTTGTATAGACAGAAACAATTACTTGCTAGGAATCAGCCACCCACCCCTTTTTTCCAGACAGGATCTTTGATTTCACTGGCACAGAGATCTATCTGTGAAAAACTCCCTCTGCCAATTCAGACTGGTACCTAAAAAGTGAGAGGATACTTAGAGAATGTTCTGGGACTTACCCAACGTCACATAGCCACTATGTATTAAAGGCAAGATTTGAACTCAGCTGCTCCTGACTTGAAGCCAGCTTTCTATCCTCTCTAGATGCTGCCTCTCCCTAATCCAATGGATTCACAGGTCTTGGGAAGATGATCCTCTATCTCCTCTCTAAATGGAAGATAATTTAGTACAGTTGGTAGAATCTTCCAGAACACAAGCCTTGTGTCTTTGAGCCTCTAAAGCACTTTCCTGCCATGAAAAAGAACTGGAAGAGGAGGAATTTGGAGGGAGAAGTAGCAGAAAACTCGGTGAGCAAGAGACTGAAAACTAACATCTTTTAGATTTCAGGCTAAGATGTCTAACTGGCCTTGTGGAATGGTGATGAAAGAAAAGCTTTTATTTTTCAAGGACCAATCTATAGAGTGTGAGAGAGGGAGGAAAGGAGATGAGGGGAAGACCTAAGAGGCACCAGAATGGTCTCTGCAGGAGCATACAGGATCCAGTGTCCTTATTGGCTAAGACATTATGGAAATCCTGAAGCCAAATTCGCTTCTATAAATCTTTCTTCAATGCGCGGAGTTTGATGGATTCTTGTGAGGGTACCATAGTAGGAAAATCCAATCATTGTATGATATATTCCATAGGAGGAACAAGAGAGGCAATATGGCATCAATACACTGGCTGGATGGCCCATGTAAGCACTTAATGCTTGGTGATTGATTGCCAGGCTTTGGAGACGGTGCCAATAAGAAGAGTGAATTTCTCACATTCATTAAATCCCAGGCATGGTCAAATAAATGAATAGAAGGAAAATGTGTGACTTATTCTGGGTTAGATCTTCTAATTATTCATTTAAGTTGGATGCCTTGCCCTACCCCCACCACCGTGCGCCATATTTAAATCACTCCAAAACATCAGAGTCATGGCACCAAGGGCAGCGAGGTGGCACAGCAGATAGAGCGCCAGGCTTGAATCAGGAAGACTTGAACTCAGATCCAACTTCTGATACTTACTAGTTGTATGATTGGCCCTGGGCAAGTCACTCAACCTTTTCTACTTCAGGCTCCTCCTCTGTCGAATGAGCTGGAGAAGGAAATGGCAAACCACTCCAGTATCTTTGCCAAGAAAAACCCAAATGGGTTTATGAAGAGTCAGACACGACTAAAATGACTCAACAATGACAACAACAAAAAGTTGAGAATCTCTCCAATTTTTAAAGAACTCCAGGGAGTCTTTCTTGACTTTTGGGATTATAGATTTAGAAGAGGAAGAGAACTTGGAGACTGGACTGAGTAGTGGGGGTGCAAAGACAAAAGTGAAAGCCCCTGCCCTCGAGGAGCCTACATTCTAATAGTGGAGACCATCTGCACACCCACAATAAGCAGATACGGGATATACACAGAATAAATGCAGGGTTATTTGGGGAGGGAAGGCAGTAGCAGCTGTGGAGGTCAGGAAACACTTCATGGAGAAGGTAGGGCTTATGATGAGACTTGAAAGAGGCCATGAATTCTAAGCTAAAGAAGTACCTTTCATGCACGGATAATGGCTTCTGCAAAGGTTTGGAGATGGGAAATGTAGTATCCTGTATGTGGAACACTGAGTGGGCAGTATGATTAGGCTGTAAAATCCATGAACAGAGAGAAATACGTAAACAGACTAGTAAGGAAGAACCAGGTTGTGGAAGAGAGTTAAATGCTTTGATCCTGAAGGGGCAGCTAGGTGGCTCAGTGGATTATTGAGAACTAAGCCTGCAATCAGGGGGTCCTGGGTTCAGATCTGTTCTCAGATACTTCCTAGCTGTGTGACCTTGGGCAAGTCACTTAACCCCCATTGCCTAGCCCTTACCACTCTTCTGCCTTGGAACCAGTACATAGTATTGATTCTAAGACAGAAGGTAAGAGTTTAAAAAAAAAATCAACTCCCCCTAGTCAGCCTCCCTGTGAGAGCTTTGGACTAGATCTCTGACGTCTCTTTTAGTTCTAAGATTCTGAGTATACAAGTTGATCTCAAATAATTTGATGCTAAATGTCCTTTTCCATAAGAATATTCTTCCATGTTATGCAAATGAAAATGTCTACATAAGTTCTTGCTGAATGGAGGCTCTGAAAGACCACAATTCCCTGGTGATTGCAATTTGTTCCATCGGCCACGAAGATGGCTGAGGCAGGCACTGTAGAGCACTTAAGAGCCTGGTCAGACCCAGAAGAAGCCAAGGTCATCCACTGGACGGTGGACCATTGCCAGTCATCTTGACTTTTGTCTTGCCATTGGACTTCGATGACTCCAGGAGAGAGAGTGAGCCCGAAGATGTTGTGTGACTCTGCCTCACTTAAATCCAATTATTTGAGTCAAAAGACATCATCAGTGATGTCATTTCGGTCCTCTTTGAGTACAAAGGACAACTATCACCAACCAATTGTCAGAATAAATCCAATTAAAAACCTGGATATTTCAGCCAGAATGGCTGCCCCTGGAATTCACTCATGGGGCTGGAAGTTTTCCCCTTTATCCTTAAAGTAATTCTAAAGTCAAAGATACACCTACCTGCTGACACATCTTCGATGCTCCCCCAATGGATCTAATCAGTGGTGTGCTGGTAAATGATTAACTAAATCTCTAAATATCATTGAAGCAAATTATTCATTTAATTAAATTGTTACCTAACTAAGTATCATTTAACAATCAGCTCTCCCAGGGTGGAAAAATGTACCCAAGACACACTTATAAATTTAATCTGCATTATGTAAAATTTCTCCATCACTTTCTTAAGTTTAGAAGATCAACCAAATTATAAATCAAGTCCTCATTTGTAGCGTTTGCCAATTTCTAGCACATTGAAAAATTTAACAATTAACACTGAAAGCTGGTAAGAGCTGGCTCCAGCACACTCCTGGGTCTAATTCATGCTTATGTCTTCCCCAGTGACTAATATATAATAGATAGTCTATAAATTGTTGATGAATTGCATTGAGCTGAATCAAAGCCAATCTTTTTCTGCCCTTTTTGGACCAGAGGCACTGGAGGCGGCCATCAGGGTGAACAGCTCTCATTGCAGGTCCATCTCATTCATGTGTGGTCAGAAAAATCCTTGTGCTTTTTTTAGCATAAAATTCTATAAATGCAGATTGAACTCAAAACCTCTCCTTTCCTCCCATCCCTCGTTTATGGCACAATTTAGCCTATTATATTTTCGGTCACTTAACTGCCCTCCATCTAATGATCCTTCACTGCAGACTGTTCTTGGCAATGATGCTGGTACAAAAAGATCTGGATGCAGGGCTTGTAAGCTTTCGACTAATGATCTATGAGTAGATGGAGAGTTTGAGCTCACATTCAATGGACAGAAAAAAAAATTTCAACGTCAAGTAGAAGCATTAAAAATGAGTATCACACAGAGGGCAACAGAGAAGTGCATGATGGGTATCAAAAAAGGAACTACATTTTCACTGGTCTCTCCCATTACACCGTGACCTTCTTGAGAAAGGGGACTGTCTTTCTTTTCCTTTTAACCTCGGTGCTTAGAGTCCTGACTAACACTTAAGTCCTTAATGTTTATTGATTTTTCTTAAAGGATTTCATCAAAGAAATAATCATATTTGCACTTCCTATCTTTCCTGTGAGAAGTTTGTAAATATTAAAAGTGTCCTATAAAGGTGAACTATAATATTACTTTAGGGTAGTGTTGAGCCTGGAGTCAGAAAGATTCACCTTCATGAGTTCAAATCTATACACTTATTAGCTGTGTGACCCTGGGCAAGTCACTTAAGTTTATTTGCCTCGGTTTCCTCCTCTGTAAAATGAGGTGAAGAAAAAAATGGCAAACCATTCTAGTGTCTTTACCCAGAAAAACCCCAAATGAGTCAGACATGACTGAAAAACGACTGAACAACAGTCATAATATAATTTAACCTATACTTAAAATATTCCAGTACTCAGAAATTCCAACTCATTGAAGTTGATGCGGATGGCAGCCTTTCCTTGCCTGCCATAAGTTGACCACAAAAGGTCTAGCCAAAATGCTGGGACCCTTCCTCAGTTTCTCTTTGCATTAATGTCAAGGATACCAGTAAAGTATATGGACTGTTCACCTGCCATGCCCCATTCTAGCCATGGGATCAGTTTTGTTGTTTTTTCTATTATGATTTAAAAAAAAAGATTGGCCAAGTTTTCAGTGGTCAGTGTTGCCTCCAGGGTGATTCAGTTGACTGGGATTCTTGGAAGGATGGATAGTAAAAAAGTCATCCATTTACCAGGGTTTATAAAGAATCTGTCTATTTTTTCTCTTCCCCTTTCCCTTTGTGCCTGTGTGCCAAGAGCAGAGAGGTTTGCCCATTGCTTCCCACCCATCCCTCCCTTTCAACCCCTGGGTTTTGGAAGGAGCATTTATCAAGCTGCTTTGCTCCTGTCCAGATGGTCTGATTGGTACATTGCTGTCCACCTCCAGTCTTTCCATTTCCTTTTTTGAGAACAGATCATCTATCAAAAATCAATCTGCAGAGAAGCTAGGTGAATAAAGAGCCAGGACTGGAGATTCTAGCCTCAGACATTCCTAGCTGTATGATCCTGGGCAAGTCACTTAACCCCAGTTGCCCAGCCCTTACCCCTCTTCTGCCTGGGAAGTGATACTTAGTGTAAAAAAAAAAAAAACCTATCATGTCAGAGACAGAGACCTGATGGATTTCTGCAACCCCCAGAAATGACCACAAATGGGACAAACTAGCTGTGTGACCCTGGGTACGTTTCTTAGCCCCGTCTGCCTCTGTTTCCTCATATGTCAAATGAGCTGGAGAAGGAAATGGGAAACTAGCTGTGTGACCCTGGGCAAGTCACTTAGCGCTGTCTGCCTCAGTTTCTTCATCTGTAAAAAAAGCTGAGAAGGAAATGGCAAACCACTCCAGTATCTTTATTAAGAAAACCCCAAATGAGTTTTTGAAGAGTCCGATGCCACCCAACAATAACAAAAAGAAGTTACCATTTCCTTTCCCTTCCCTTACTTGTCAGATCTCTCTCTCCACACAGGAAACTCTCCTTCCTGGCTTGGCTCAGCCTGCACCCCTATTCTCCCTTCTCTATCGGGGGCTTCCTCGGCTGTAACCTCCTAGTGGTCAAAGGTCTCTCTGCCTTCTCTTCAATTGAATTTATTTCCAAAAGTTGACTTGAGGATGTGTCCTGGCTCTGCCTGAATCCATATTCAAAGCTTCAGGAATCTGCCGGACCTTCTGATCCAGGCTTATTCTGCATCCTCTTCAAATCTCTATTTATACGGCGATGCCATAGAAACGCTGATGGCACAATGGGACATTCCTCAGGCTCCTGGAGAAAGAATTCCTTTGTGGAACTCGATTTTTTTTATAAGGTCAAGATGAAATCCTTTCTCCTTGTATAGCGTCGGTAAACTAGAAAAGTTCCAGATGGGTTTCTGAGGATCCTCCTGGGAACAAGGACCATGTGGTGACATGAAGGAAGCAAGGTGACTTGGGAGGCGAACTGGGGCAACTCGGTGGCTCTTTGGCGTCCAAAACTCATCTCCCGGCCAGGAGAGCCGCTGAGGTGATCACGGGAAGCGCAGCCTGGATCCTAACAGCCGAGGAAAAGGATAAGAGCTAGAATAAAAGCTTGGCTTCCAGAGAGACCCAAGACCCGACAAAGAAATCCAGTTTGTCAGGGGCTGGGCTGGGGGGCTGCAGGTTATTCAACCCCAAGTGCTTCCCTGGTCAAATGTCTCTTCACCCAACAAGTGGTGTGGCCACAGGGTGACACCGAGGCGGAGAGCTTGCCTTGACAGCGCCTCCCTTCAAAAATCCCAAGACCTTGGACTCCTTATGGTCCAAGGAAACCAGCATTTCCCATTTCCCTTTCCCTGGATCCATAGTCCCGATGACTAGGCGACTTGCTAGCGTGGAACAGACCCCTCTTGGTCTCCTTTTGCTGAAAGGGCAAGCGATGGGAATGAGACAACTGGGTGATGGTGGATAGAACTGAGCCTCGGTTTCCCTGTTTGTAAAATGGAGATACCAATAGCGTCTGCTTCCAGGGTCGTTGTGAGGTTTGAGTGAGATCATATATGTTAAGTGCTTTGAAATCTTTTAACTAGAAGGGAGGGGAAGGAAGTCAAGTCAGCGCCTGTCTCAGAAGGTAATGAGTTACGTAACACGAAGAGGATGGATTAGAAATAGACTTGGAAAACTCAAGTTCAAACCTTGCCTCCGATGACCCTTTTTAGATCATTTCATCACTGCCTGCCTCAGTTTCTCCTTTGTCAAAATGGCTACAAGAATAGCGTTTACCTCCCAGGGTTATCATGAAGATTTCATGAGACAAGATTTGCCAAGCACAAAGCCCACTCTGAATGCTAGTCATGATGAGGGCGAGGATGAGGATGAGGAGGAAAAGATGATGATGATGATGATGATGATGATGATGGTGATGATAGTGAGAGTGAGGTTGTGACTGATGATGATAATCATGGTTGGCTTCCTGGAAGCTAAGGATGTGCTTCTGTCAAGTATAGAAAGAAAAAAAATACCATAATTTGGGATGAGAAAAAAAGATATGTGCCTGCTGAGCCAGAGGATTGGATCCTGAGTGTTCTGTTGTTGTTGTTTTCCATTTCCACAGGTGTCCCCCGGTCTCAGCTATCTCTCGCTTGGTTCTCCTTCAAGATGGCAAAACAGAAAAGGCCACTTTTTCTATTGCTGTGCATTTCACACTCTTTTGTTGGTGAGTGACTTCCATTTCTCTTGAGATGGCTCCAACGAGGGATGGGAGCCAGAAACCATCAAACCACTGCCAGGGCCCTCCCAGGGATGGTCTTCCTCACGGAACTGAGTAACCTCTTTCTGTAAGAAAGGCAGTTCCCGGCCACCAGAAAGCTTTTAACCAATCTGCAAAAAGAGGTTAAACATATTTGTCCCTACCTGCCACTAGATTAGTAATCGGTAATTTCTGAACCTTACCAGTGGCTTATTCTAGGCACAAAAATCCTATTATATATATCGTTTATATATTATATATATAAATTCTATTATGTATACTGTTTACATCTTATACATATATTTAATATATATATAAATTCTATTATATATGCCATTTATATATTATATATTTGTTTATTATATATATTTATATATATTCTATTATATATACCGTTTATATATTATATATTTATTATATATTATATATTTATATGTATAAATTCTATTATGTGTACTGTTTATATATTATACATATATTTAATATATATAAATTCTATTATATATACCATTTATATATTATATATTTGTTTATTATACATATTTATATATAAATTCTATTATATATACCATTTATATAGTATATATTTATTATATATTTTATATTTATTTATTATGTATATTTATATGTATAAATTCTATTATGTATAAATTTTTATGTTTTATATGTATATTTTATATGTATAAATTTATATGTATAAATTCTATTGTGTATACTGTTTATAATTATATATTTATTATATTTATTATATATATATACATATATATATGAATACCAAAGATCTGGGTTTGGTGGTTTGGGGCAATTCATTTTCTGAGTCTCTCTTTTGTCTTCTCTCCACACGCAGCGCGGTTATCTTTATAGGGTCACTACCTACATCGTGGGAATGATGAGATGAAGGGAGATTATGACTGTCAAGTGTTTTGTAGCCAGAAAGTCTTAGGTTACTAAAAGCTCTTATTTGGGTGATCTCAGATATTTGGACAGGCAAAGAATGTTGATAATGATGTAAATTGAAAAAATAAACCCTAGAGAGTATAAACAGCCAAGTGAGAGCCTCCAAATTAAACAACAACTAGAAAAAATCCTATAGAAACGCTTCCAGGTCCAGACTGGTCCTAGGGAAAGGACACATTTATTGCTTCAGTGGACGTAGAGAAGAGAAGCCTTCCTACAAGGCGGTGGGTGGGGAGGCTTAGGATGGAGGACGGAGCTCCTCTGGGTCTCAGACAGTTACCCCTCTGGGATTATTTTTTCCCAGGGCAAATTTTCCTCCTACCCTCAGGCCACGGTTGCTGATGCAGAGTCTCCCGCAGTTGGGAATCAAGACCTTTGGTTGTTTGAATTTCTGAAGTCTGTCTAATGAAGTCACTTAAAAATAAGTCCAGGGGTAGGAGCATGAATCATGTAACCATGTTAAAAACAAATATTAATAAATGTTTTTAAAAAAAATAAGTCCAGGGCTGTGTGACCCTGGGCAAGTCACTTGACCCCCATTGCCCACCCTTACCACTCTTCTGCCTTGGAGCCAATATACAGTATTGACTTCAAGACAGAAGGTGAGGGTTTAAAAAAATAAATTCAAAGTGCTCATTCTTGAACTATATGTATATGAATAAATATGTGGACCAAAATGCCATCATCACGTGGGGTCAGTGTACATGTGTCAGACTCTGGCCAATCAGACAATGTGAGCTTAGAAGGTTCTATCACAGGTTGGACACAAATAGCCCATATGAACATTTTGGATGAAGATGTACATGTAGGCACATATAAGATATTTTGTCTATGATATTAATATATATATATATACATAACTGACCTAGAGAAGAAGAAAGTACTGTTTTCCCTGGTGTGCCTCTCTCCTAGAGTTGTTGCAAGATTCAAATGAGATAATATATGTAGAAGTGTGTGGTACATCTTAAAGAGCTATGTAAAAACCAAAAATCATTATTATCTCCATTTTACAGATGAGGAAACTGAGGCTCTGAAGCAGTGACTTGCTCAGCGTCACACAGTAAGATGGGGATTTAAATGTCCCTTCTGACTCCAAGTACAGAACTCTTTCTATTATACAAATATGTGCATATTTGGGGGATTTTTTGCTTTTTTTCACACCCCTAGTATTCAGCACGGTGTCTGACACACAGTAGGGGCTTGATAAATGCCTGTGGACTTGCTTGGCATCTGTGGCTGGTCTTAGCAGTATTCTAGTTAGGCATTTTTGTCTGGAGCATCCTGATTTAGGGACATCAAAATAAACCCATGAAGCTAATGCCATCCTCCACTCTCAAAGCCCCAGAAAACAGTGGCAGCCTCTGGGGGAGGCTCCTCTTACTATTTCTTAGGGACTGAGCAGATTAGGAAAAAGAGGTTCTGGGAGGGAGCAGGAGGAAATGGATTGGAGTTTGAGCCCTTCACCCTCACAACTGGCATTTCTGACTTTGTGCCACTTGCCTGAGGTCAGGGAAAAAAGGCTAGAACTTCAGTAGGGTACCAACTTCGGATATCCTTAGGGAGAAGGAGAGAGTAGGGAAGAGATAGGGAGGGAAACAAAAACTGCTTCACTGGGCAAGCCCTTCTGGCTCCCTGCCACCAGCAGAGTGCTAGGCAGTTGATTTAAGGAAAGAAGGATTTATTCCCTTCATTTCTTTTCAGTACTCTGACCTTTCTCTCTTGTTTCCTTTTCCTTCTCTTCCCTTTCTCTGTTATTCTCATTCCTCTGTCTTCCTCTTTATTCCCCCATTCCTCATCTCTTAGTTTTCCCCATGATATCATCCCATCTCCCCCAGATCCCATCTTTTACCTATTTTCCTCCCTTACGTACAATTATCCTTCATTCCTTTTCTTCCCCCTAACATACTGTTCTCTTTTCCCTCTGTTCTCCCCCTTCCATTGCTTTCCTAACCTCTTCCCCCTTACCTAGTTTTCATCCTAACAGACCTACTTCCCCTGCTGATGTCAAGTTGGGCTGTTTGGGAAATGGACCCTCAAGCCAGCCCTAAAAATAATGACTTGGTTATCCATAACTGTGAAATAATCCATGCTCAAATGATGTCCTTTTTAAAGGACACACACTGAGGAATCAGAAGCCATGGGCTCCAACTCTACTAACCATGGGACGTAGGACCAGTCACTTAATAATTCTGAATCCAATTTCCTCAGCTGAAAAATGGAACTAATGACACCTACCTTCCCTGCCTTCCAGACATGTAAAATAAAATGACAGAACAGCTGAGTCTTTGAGATAGAAAAATGTTCTATGCAAAGTATCACTTCTGTTATTACTGAATTTCAAATTTGGTTCTATTACATGATTAAGGAATAAGATCCCCTGGTTAATAAAATATCCTGGCTAATAGACACTGATCATGCACTTTTCTGAGAGCCAGGCCTGGAGATGGAAGGTCCTGGATTCAAATCTGTCCTTGGACTCTTCCTAGTTGTGTGACCCTGGACAAGTCACTTAGCCCCGTTTGCCTAGCTCTTACTGCTCTGCCTCAGAACCAATATTTAGTATTGATTCTAAAATGGAAGGAAATGGCTTAAAAATAAATGAATGAACGAATGAATGAATGAATAATCAAATAAATAAATAGATGTCCACTTTTCAAAGAATTTGACAATAAAATGTTATAAAATGCTCTCTTGCTCACATCATTCCCTATCTTGTAGAAACAGCTAGGTAGCACAGTAGATAAAGCCTTGAGCCTGGAGTCAGGAAGACCTGAGCTCAAATCCAACATCTAATACTAGCTATGTCACCCCAGGCAAGTCACTTAACCTTTGCTTACCTCAGTTTCCTCAACTGTAAAATAGGGATAATAATGGCACCTACCATCTAGAGCAGTGATTCCCAAAGTGGGTGCCACCACCCCCTGGTGGGTGCTGCAGCGATCCAAGGGGAGCAGTGATGGCCACAGATGCATTTATCTTTCCTATTAATTGCTATTAAAATTTTTTTAAAAATTAATTTCCAGGGGCACCAAATAATATTTTTTCTGGAAAGGGGGCAGTAGGCCAAAAAAGTTTGGGAACCACTGATCTAGAGTTATAAAGATTAAATGAGATAACATTTTCAAAATGTTTAGCACAGGTTTCTTTCCTTCATTATATCTTTAGTCCCTTGAGGGAAGGGGTTAGTTTTTGCCTTTGTCTCCCCAGTGCCCAGCTAGAACAATGGATTTCTTAGTAAATATTTGGGGAATCCAATTAAATTCCATTTATTCTTGGATGATTCAAAAGGTATTCCACTTGGAAGAGCCCATTATTTATGGTTTCTAGTTCATAATACCAAGGGCAATGGAAAGATACATGGTAGGTATAAGCAGATGGTAGCTTGTTACTAAGAAAAGATTTGCATGCAAGAAGAGGGAGAAAAGGTATTATGGAGAATACATCTGACCCAAAAAGGATGTGGAGCTCCTAATGAGAATGAGAGCCAACAGATGGGCAGCTCAAGTAGTATACCCAAGATCCTAAAAAGAGGAAAATCTCCAGCAGGTCAATTAGATTTTCTATTGGGGATTTGTAGGAAAACATGGACAAGAATTGTGTAGGATCCAAAGAAATATATCAATGGAGGCGGGACCTCACATTGCAGATCTTTCAAAGTAGATCACTGAATAACAAATATTTATAACATTATGACTATTATTATATGAAAGAGCATGTGCATGATCTCAAAACCTCTCCCTCTTTGAAATCTGTTTTTGAGTCGAATTCTATTCCTATCCCATTGGAATTGGTTTTAAACCAAACACAGTCCATGACATTCTCTAGATTTCTGAGCAATGCCCATGGTAGCTCTTTGACCTTGGCTTCTTTTTAGAAAAATTAAACCAAGTAGAAGTTTATCCCCTCGGGTTCCCTCTTGGGTCTTTGTTTTAACTCTCCTTTTTAGCTAAAATGAAGATGGTATAATGTCAGGAAGTCTCAAGATTCAAGGAAGCAGAGCTTGGTAGACACCAAGACAGTTAGAAAGGGGTGGGGCAGCTTAGGTGGCTCAGTGGCTAGAAAAGGAGGGTCCTGGGTTCAAATCTTGCTTCAGACAGTTCCTAGCTCTGTGACCCCAGGCAAGGCACTCGACCCTCATTGCCTAGCCCTTACCGTTCTTCTGCCTTAGAACCAATGTATGGTATTGATTCTAAGAGATGAGATATGGTAAGGGTTTAAAAAATAGAAAGGGAAAGGAGGGGGAAACGAAAAAGAAAATCCATGTGTAGCAGAGGCAAGACAAGGTAAATATGGGACCAAAACAGTCTAAAGAACAATGAACAAGGCACATCATAGCCACGAGTCATGCCTACAAACCCATCTTTGTTATTGGTTATCCTACTATGCACAATGTGTAAACCCAGCCAGTGCCTAATACAGCAGCAGCCCATTTTTTCCTTCATCATTTATCTCTTCATGTCATTTTTAGTTGTCACTTAGCATAGGGCAGTGGGAATAGCCAATGGCAATTCAGCTCCAGAGAGTCGGAGGACTGGCGTTCAAATCTCAGTTCTGCCATTTTTCTAGCCGTATGACCTTGAGCAAATTGCTTTGCCTCTCAAAGTCTCAATTCTTTCTGTGACAAATAAGAGGGCTAGATTGGGCAATCTCAAACTCTAGATCTTCGTAGTTGAAAATCAAGTTTCCACCAAAATTAAGTCTGGGGGATTTTAATGCTGGAAGCTTTTTTCCCAAAAATTCCTTTGTGGAATTCTACAGAGTGAGTTGTCCCTATGTTCAAGTCTACATTTCAACCTCTCCTCCAATTGTGTAGAGAAAGTAGGACTGTGTATTTGTTTTAGATGACATCTGAACCAAGCAGGGTTCAAGAATGTTAGTGCTCTATCTGAAACTTCAACTAATATTTAACTTTAAGTTAAGTCAAAACTAAGATCATATCATCTCAGATGCCTTTGAGTTGGAATGATTCAACGCTGTGCCTGCTACAGAATGTAAATACATCAAAGGACTTGGAAGTCTTAAAGGAAAAACACAGAAGCCCCATCCATTCAATCCATGAGTGTTTGTTATGCACCTATTATCTATGATTCCTCCTTTGCAGGGAGGAGAAAGACTCAACAGAACACAGGATGGAATGGCAGTAATGGAGGAGATGATAACATGGAAAAAGGGTAGAAGAAAGTAGTAAGGACCAACACATAATAACCTTCAAATAGAGGACAAGATGATTGGGTCCAAAGTATTCAAGCTGAATTAGCTTCTCAAAGATGGCAGCTCGGCTCATCCTAGGAGCCTTCATCAAGCTCTAGAGCTTTTTCAAAAATCAAAGATGTCAAGATTTTCCACTGTATTCCAGGCCATCGCCAGCAGTCCAGACTTTTGTCTTTTTACTGGACTTTGGTGACTGGAAGAGGAAGTGAGGTTGACAATTTTATGCAACTCTGCCTCACTAAAATCCAGTTCACAAGCAAGTCAAAACATCCCCCCGTGATGTCTTCGGTCCTCTTCTAAACAAAGGACAATGAACAATTTGCTCTGGGGTCCAAGGCCTCATGATTTCATTGGTCTTCTCTGAAAACGAAGGAGACCAATGACACGTACAAGGCAAGACATCGCCCTGCAGTGTCATTGGTCCTCTGAAAATGAAGGACAAGGAACAACTAGGTGGCTCAGGGGATTGAGAGCCAGGACTAGAGACAGGAGATCCTGGGTTCAAATCTGGCCTCAGACAGTCCCTGACTGTATGACCCTGGGCAAGTAAGTCACTTAACCCCAATTGTCTAACCTTTACTGCTTTTTTTCTTCCTTGGAACCAATACTTAATATCAGTTCTAAGATGGAAAGTAAGTGTTTAAAGAAGAAAGAAAATGAAGTCTAAACAACAAAAACAAGGATACCTTTTACAGTTCACTGTGATGATACTCATATACTGATATCTTAGTGCTGTCCTTGATTGCGCAGCTAAGGAGTAGGGGCATTCAATCATTAACAGAAAATCCATGAATGTAAATTTGAGCAAGAAAACCTAAGCACGGCAGCTACATGGCTTAGTGGACAGAGAACCAAACCTGGAGATGGGAAGATCTGGGTTCAAATATGAGCTTAGATACTTCCTGTGTGACCCTGTGCAAGTTATTTAACCCCTAATTGCTTAGCCCTTGCCCTTGTCTTGGAGTTGTTACCAGGACATAGGGTAAGGGTTTAAAAGGGAAAAAAGAAAACCTTCTAAAAACCTGTGATACATCGAGGTATGGTGGAGAGGTAGGCTTTGGAGTCAAAAGACTTGTGTTCAAATTCCTTCTCTGTCACTTACTGCCTTCTTGATTTTGGGCAAGTCATATTGCCTTTCTAGACCTCGTCTATAACATCTGCTAGCTTGCCTTTAAAGATTCCCTCCTCTTCTAAATCTGTGAGTCCATGTTCCTAAGAACAGCCATAGGATGTGCTGAATACTGTCTAAGAGTAAATGTTATTTTCACTGGGAGTTGAGGTCAAAATAGTTAAATTGTGGGATCTTAGTACTGCTTGTAAGGCAGAAATCTTCTCTGGGCTTATAATCAGTCACACATCTGGGTCTAGAGACTAATTGTGAGAATGAATGGAATGGTCATGGAGTATTGGATGGGATGTGTGTCATGGGCAACTGGCAGTAGAGAAGGGAGTCCAGCCTTAAATACCGGTCCCAGAGGACCCTTAGCAGACAAATAGAGTTATGTATTAAGCACAAGGGTAACTCAAGTCCCAAGATGCAGAAGAAGAAATGGGCATTCGGATATCACAGATGGAAAAAATAATAATATTGAATAGATTTATCCAGTGGATGCCGCTTCCTTTCACCACATTCACGGTACGATGTCTAGAGGGATATTTGATGGCTTTGCAGATGACGAGGATCTCTTAAACAGCAACAAAAAAGATTATACTGATTCTACCAACGTTCCACTAGCACACGCTTCACTGGCCTTCAGCTATGAGAGGAAAATTCTTAAAATAGCAGCCTCCCATCTATGTGAGATGGATGGCATTGAACATCCTGAAGGCCATATCTTCATTCCACAAATGACAAGAGAAAGAAGGAAGACCCAAAGTCTACCTGATTTAATAATCTCATAATAATCTAAGTGGGAGGCTTTGTTTACATCTTACAAAATATGTTTTTCCTTAAGAGAGATATTTTAGAAAATATGCATGATCCCTTTTTCTTGGGATCTCTCTTTCTCTCCCCCCCCCCCCATCCTAAAAGAACTCTATTTATGTATCTAATAGTGCTCATCTTGTTTTTATTTAGAATCAGGAGTCTTTGTGTTCCTATGCAGTAACTCAGAAAGAAAAATTTTATTTTGAAATAAATAATCATGCCCTATCTTATGGACAGCTTGAACAATTGTCACAAATTATGCGATACTGTGGTAGATAAGAGTTTTAGGGTGGGAGTAAAGGAGAGAGAAATAGCAGGAGATACCCGTCCAAGAAGTCTGAGAGCTCGACTGGCCTTTCTCTTGCAGGTTGTTTGTTCCAAAGTAGCAACATTCCTACGTTTCTCTCCGATGATGATGATTTAGCCACTGTGGATAGGTTCCCTTGGATGGTGTCCCTGCAGGATTCACAGTATACCCATTTGGCTTTCGGATGCATCCTAAGTGAGTTCTGGATCTTAAGCATCGCTTCCCGCTTTCAGAACAGGCCAGTATCATTGTTTGCTTCTTCATCCGCCTTAGCTACCTTAGATTGTTACAAGGAACTGGAAAAAAAAAGTGGGGAGGGCTTGGAAGGGAGGAGAGAAGGACAGGAAAAGGGGATTATTTAAAGAAGATTTAGTCTGGTACGTTATGCCCATCCTCTGCCTGGAGATCACAGTCCATCTCTCTGGCAACAGGAGTTTGACAGACTCAACCCTTCTTGCACCACATAACATGCCGAGTTCTAAAAATTCTCAGCCTCAAAGGCTTGACTCAGCCAAGGTTGGTTGGCACTGTTTTATTTTTGTTTTGTTTTGAACCTGCCATGGAAAAGCCAGTAACTAGGCCAATTGAAAAATGAAATTCTTTCTGAATTCCAAAGAGAATATTTTAATGATGAAAAAAAAAAAAAAGTGTGAGCACTGGCTGATCCCACAGGAAGACACTGCTGCTTCCTTACTGGTCCAGGGCTGCTTTCCTTTGATGTCATCATTATCACTTTTGATTAGTGAAAAATGTGAAGGAAAAAAAAGCAAGTTTCTGCCTGAGTGAACTGGGGAGGAGTTAGAGGCATCCTAGCATCTGTCAAGATGCCGAATATTTCCCGCCCCACTTCCCTGCCTCCTCACCCATGATCCATTGATTCAACGGTGAGCCCCAACTTTCTGGAAATATTGGGATCCCCCCCAAATTTCCTATAACCTAAAGAGATTCCTAGTAAGGAGATTATTAGCATTCTTCAAGGAAATTGTCATTCATTCATTTGAAAAACCGTTATTGGGATCTTATGTGCCAAGCATTTGGGATACAAAGACATAAAGGAAATAGTTCCTACTCTCAAAGTTACGGGGAAGGGGGCAAGAGATAAAGAAAAAATCATAGATTTTTGGTAAAATGCAAAATAACAGGCAGTAGATAAATAAAAATACACAAAAAGAAAGTATGTAGATAAATACAAAATAAACCCAAATCGTTTGGGAGAAGCGCTAACATCTGGAGAAATCAGAAAGGGCTTCTCCTAGGAAGGAGATCATAGCAGAGTCGAGCCTGGAAGGAAACGGAGGCTTTTAAGAGGCTAAGGTAGCTAGGATTGATTCTAAAATGGAAGGTAACGGTTTAAAAAAAGGGGGGAACTAAGGTGAAGGAGGGAGTACTGCGGGCACAGAAGTGGGTCCGTGCCAAGTCAGAGACGTCGGGGCAGACGATAACAATGCCACGTCCATGAACAATTTGTTTTGCTAGCTTGAACCTCGGGCTAACAAGGTTTTTTTTTTTGGGGGGGGGGTTGCCTTTTTCTTTTTTCCCAGTGGCGAGGGGGAGGGAAGAAGGGGGTAGAAGAGAGAAAAATCCAAAGGCTTATTAATTGGAAAAATAATTCTAGTTCTTTCTAAAGCAACGTCCTGTCCAGGGAACACCAGGCAGACCAGTTTGGGGAGGCACAGCGGCGGGGGGGAGTGAGGGGTGATTAGAAGGGATTCCTGGCTTTGCCAACGAGAAGCTGCCGCGTGCCGCGCGCCTCTCCTCCGCCTCCGGTGCTTGCGCGGTCACGGGAGGGCGGGGAGGGAGCGGCGGGGGGAAGCTGCCCCGTATTTCTGGCCCATGGAAGGTTGTCGTCTCTCCAGGAAGAAGGTTCTGGCACTGGTCGGCATAACCGACATGAACGCCCGGAGGAGGACCCAGCCCGAGTACCCCATCGATGCGGTCCTGAGCCACGAGAGCTTCAACTACATCACCAAGGAGAACAACGTGGCCCTCCTGAAGACGTACACAGCCATTGAGTTCAGTGACCAAGTCCAACCCATCTGCTTTGCTAGCAGGAACCTGGCCCCAAGCATCCTGGAGAACTGCTGGTTGTCAGGATGGATCCACACTGCTGCAGTTAATGCCTTTATTCTAATAAAGGAGGGTGTGTGCCGGCGATGGGGGTCCCTGGCATGATCTCCGAGGTGCTTAGCCTCATTATTCAGGCCAATCGCCACAAAGCCCAAAGCAGACCCGGCCTAGAAACCCCCAACACACTCCGAACCCAAAGAGGGCGTGGGGGAGGGGCGGTTTCTTGCCAGAAATCAGTTCTTTCTCGGCTAGGGGGGCTCGACGGATAGAGCGCTCAACTCGGAGTCAGAGTTGAGTTTAAATTTGGCTTAAGATATCTATTGGGGGGGACAGCTGGGTAGCCCAGTGGATGGAGAGCCAGACCTAGAGACGGGAGGTCCTGGGTTCAAATCTGGCCTCAGACACCTCCCAGCTGTGTGACCCTGGGCAAGTCACTTGACCCCCATTGCCTAGCCCTGTAACAATATATAAAGATATTAGGGTTTTAAAAAAAGATATCTATTGGCCATGTGACCCTGGGCAAGTCATTTAACCATCACCTGCCTCCGTTTTCTCACCTGTAAAATGGGAATCCTAAGAGCATCTCCCTCACAGGGTTGTTGTGAATATAAAATGAAATATTTATAAAGCATTTTGCTACCCTTAAAGCGCTCTGAAAATGCTGCTATTATTATTATGAGCAGCTCATACATACTAGACCCACATGTGTCCTTAAACACTGATCCCATAAATACTAGACCCGTGTGTGTCCTTAAACGACTCTCCTCTCCTTTCCTGGCCCGAGTTGAATTTAATAGTCCTAAAAATTGGTGCCCGCTGATAGGAGGTGGGGAAAAATGCATCCCCTCAAGTGTAGGGCTGCTGTCCCTCACGTCACCCGAGGCGGTGTGGGCGTGCTGCTAGATAAAACTCTCACAGCAGAGCGGGGTCAGCCCAGTAAATCTCAGAGGCAATCTGGTGGTGTCCAGGATTTGGGGGGCGGAAGTCTCGGGTTCAGACTGTAGCTCTGCTCCTTGCTAGAGAAGAGTCTGAGAGTGGCTTTCTAGGGACACTCCGTTCCCTCCCAGCTTAGCATCGGGATGCAGACGGTCTCCGCAAAGAGGGAGGCATTTCTACTAACGTCTCTTGGCTTGCTTTTTCATGGTCCAGACCAGAAAGAGAATGGAGATGGGCGTCCTGAGGAAGCTCCCTGTGCAGGAAGTGTGGCCCTGCTCCTTAAAGAGATCCCAAGGAACTGCCTGCTTTAACTTTAAGGAAGAGTACAACAACTATGAATGCTTGGTAAGGAAAATTAGTGGAAGCCTAGAAGGTAAGAACACAAGAGGAGTCGTGGCCACACCACACGTTATCGTGTGATCGGCTCTAAATTCTGTGGTTATTAATGGCTGACATCACTGAATGGTCTCAAAGTCAGATGAATTAAATGAGTTTTTATGGAGCCCCTGCCCTGTGCAGGGCATTGGGTGAGACCTCTGTAAGTCTTAATTCTGAGAAGGAAGTACATGTGGGCAGCCACGCTGATACAGTGGGTAGAGTATAGGACATGGTGTCAGAAACACCCGAGTTCAAATTCAATCTCAGCCACTTACAAGCTATGTGACCCTGGGCAAGTCACTTAACCAATTCTCCTTCAGTATCCTGATCTGTAAAACATGAATGATAATCATTTTACCTACTTCCTTAGCTTGTTGCAATAAAGAAATGAGTTACCATCTGTAAAGTTCTTTGTAAACCAGGGGCAGTTAGTTGGCTTGGCCAATGGAGAGCCAGGTTTGGAGTTGAGAGTATCTGGGTTCAAATCTAGCCTCAGATACTTCCTAGCTGTGTGATCTTGATCAAGTCCCTTAACCCCAAAAGCTTAGTCTTTACTGCTCTTTTGCCTTGGCACTGACACTAGTATCAATTCTAAGATAAAAGATAAGGTTAAAAAAATTAAATAAAAAGCTCCTTGCGACTATTCCAGGCTTTTACTTGACAGAATACAAAGTAAGTTTAGTTCAATTTTATGGAAATGTAGTACACATGAATGGGTGTGATGGGAAATAATGCTAACGTAGACTGGAGCCAAATTGTAGAGAGTCAGAAACATTCAACTAAGGGATTTGCATTTTATCCTTGAAGTAATAGGGAGCCACAGTTTTTTTCACCAGGGAGACACTTGGTCAGACTTGGGGTTTAGGAAGATTTATTTTGCCAACTGGGTGAAGGATGGATTGGGGAGGGAAAAGTCTAGAAGCAGAGAGAAGAATTAGGAAGCAACCTGAGACAAATATCTTAGCAGTCTGCCAAGTCTTTGCTGTCTCACAAGAGTCTGCCTAGCAAACTGGTCAGAACAGATAAGGGGTTCTGAAAAGCTGGCTTCTGAATCGCAGATCTGAAATAAAACTTTCTAACTGGCCCCTGAAACAGTGAACCTCCCAACTCCTAAATCAAGAAATATTGTCTTGAAGATTAAAAAAAACACACACAAAAAAAAAGCCATAGACACTGGTTTTACAAAGAGTGTCTAAAGTCACAGGGAATGAGGTCATCTGAAGCTGTCCTCACATTCCCATCAGTGAGATTCCCAAGGTATTTTTGGCAATAGCAACTTTTTAACTCTCCTTTTCCCTTGTCAAGACACTTATTCCTGCCACTCATGTGAAATAGAAGAAATTGAGAAATTACCATCATCAAACTGATTATAAGGAGCCAACATGTTGTTAGAGGACTAAGTGAATCAGACAGGGGGAGTAGAATCATTAGAGATGAAAATTTCCATCAAAATCCTTCTCTGAGCAGAGACAAAAACAAAGATTATTTAACAGGACAATTAAACTTCAGTATAACCTGGGCTTTCAGGAATTATAGTCCCTGAATTCCTTTGGGGGAGAAGATTCTGGAAGTTTCTGGATTATTGGAGAGGTTAACCCTTTAAATAAGTAAGCCATTTAACTGGCTTGGGGAGAGGGATAACATGGGGCATTTAATGGAAACATTTCCAAAATGGACATATTTCCCTGCCTTCTTAAGTAGAATATAATGTACCAGTTATAACTTTTTCTTGATTACTCAAGGTAATCACTGTCAATTAGCGGCTATGATGATGTTTAAAAATGCTATGGAACATAGGATTGAATGGGCAGTGACTTGAGAAATAGCCTGAACCTTGTTTCTTTAATAAGACCCTATTGTCAGCCCTCTTTTTAGTTATTTCTGTCATAAACCTGATTGCAGAAGATATGTTATCACATGGCCTCTTGGGCATTGTAATATGGCTCTTCTTTTTAAAAAATCCTTACCTTCTGCCTTAGAATCAATACTAAGCTTTGGTTCCAAGGCAGAAGAACAGTAAAGGCTAGGCAAAGGGTATTATGTGACTTGCCCAGGGTCACACAGCTAGGAAATGTTTGAGGCCATATTTGAACCTAGGACCTCCCATCTTTAGGCTCTCTATCTATTGAGCCACCTGGTTGCCCCTTATGGCTCTCTTCTTGAAAGGTAAGTGAATTCAAGGCTCCCAACTGAGGTTTTCTTCTCAGGGACCCTTGTCTCTGATCGGAACATCAAGGTAGTGTCTCTCTCTAAATCAGTGATTCCCAAAGTGGGCGCCACCGCCCCCTGGTGGGTGCTGCAGCGATCCAGGGTGGCGGATTAATTGCTATTAAAAAATTTTTTAAAATAATTTCCAGGGGTGCTAAGTAATTTTTTCTGGAAAGGGGGTGGCAGGCCAAAAAAGTTTGGGGACCACTGCTCTAAATGACAGGGTCACAGGCTGAATCGCTTGTCAGCTCTGGAAGAAGAGGAGAGGGAGACAACACGAATCACATAAATTTGTTATTAAATAAAATAAAGATAAAACTGAAAAAATTAATTAAATGAAGGGGTTAGACTAGCCCACTAAACCATGGGCATTAAGTATTTCCGGGATGCCCCTGTCATGTCAGCCGCCCTGACCCAGTGGTCAGTCTGCCCTTTCTCTCGCCTCACGATAATGATTTGACTGTCCACAGGCTTCCCTCGCCTCTTCAGAGCCGGCTGTTGTTTGGTGGCTGCTCTCCTCTGGTGTCTGCTAGCTCTGGGTGACTCGGCGGATAGGAGAGCAAGCCTGGAGACAGGAGGTCCCGGGTTCAAATGTGACTGCAGACACTTCCTAACTGTGTGTGGCCGTGGTCAAGCCCCTGAACCCCCATTGCCTAGCCCTTGTTCCCGCCGCCCAATCTTGATTCTAGGCTTCTATTCTAATCTAGGACGCCAGGTTAATACTGATTGAAGGTAATGATTTTTTTTTAAAGAAGAGCCATATTGCCATGCCCAAGAGGTCACGTGATGGCTTTGCTCTTCTTTCCGTCTTAGGACCGAACCAATACGTAGTATTGATTCTAAGACAAAAGGTAAGGTTTTTGGTTTTTGGTTTTTGTTTTTTTAAGACTTCCACAACCCTTTTCTCTCGCTTTTAGCAGAAACTGTTGTTGGGTATTCCCCAAACACAAGGCCAGTAAATGGTCCTCTGAACCTCTGAAGGGTCTTTTCTTCTCCACAGGGAGACCCGGGAGACCCCGTGATGTGCCAAGTGAAGAAGACCAACCAGTGGATCCTGAACGGCATCCAGAACGAAGGCGGCCGGAGCTGCGTCGGGCCCTTCCTTTACACCAAGCTCTCCTACTACAACAACTGGATTTCCAAAACGATCAAGAAAGAAGGGCTCGATTTCTGCCCCATCTTCAGCTGGCGGGAGCGCCAGAACAGCCGCGCCACGGACGCGGGCCTGGAACTGCAGAACAGCTCCGCGCTCGAGAAACCAGCCTTCTCGCCTCCCCTCCCGCGGGGACCCTCTTCTCGTCCGCACCGGCCGCGAGTCCCCACCGCCCGGCCGCATCCCCGTCCGCGTGCTCCTCTGCAGAGGGAGGCGCGGCCACAGAATCGGGAGGAAGAGCCCCGTCGGAAGCCCGCGGCCGTGAAAAAAGTCCCGGCCATGGCGGGGCCGCCGGGGGCGGGGAGCGCCGCCGGGGAGCTCCAACTGACGAATACCGGCTCGAGGGACGGCACGGAGCCCGTCTACTACGACTACTACAGCGGGGAAGTCATGCCCGTGTCGGGCCAGGCCGGGCGGCGTCTGGCCCCGGCAGTCATCTCCGCCCTCTGCTTGCTGGCCCTGGTCCTCGGGGATGGCGCATCCAGGCGCTAGCCGGCTCGCCCGACCTCCTCCGCTAGAAGCCGCGCCCGCGAGATGCGCCGCTCCTGGGCGGCCGCCGTGTCCCTGGGCCCGGGCGCACGGAGGCCATCGTCGGTGCCGCGCCCCCACCTCCTTCCCCCCGTGGCCCTTGGAAGCGTCCGAGGCTCCACCTTTGGGCCAACAGCCGGCCCCTGGCCGTGCCCCCCTCCCCGGCCCGCGCTGCTTTTCGCTGCTTTTCGCATGAGGGGAGCCCGGGATGGGGCGCACGCAGCGGTCTTCCCTCGGAGGCGGACTTCCGGCGGCCCGGTCCGGGGGAGCCAGACACGCACACACCGCGCCAAAGACTTTATTACTAAAAAGGGATTTGTTTCTTTAATGGTTTGCTTTTTTGATCACAGAACTCCATCCTGGTGCGGTTCATTCTCTTGATTCTGGGTCCGATTGGCGAGGGGTCGGGCTAGAGCCCGGCGCTCGTCTCCAAAAGGTTACTGGCCATCTTGACCTTATTCCAAGCCTTCCGGTAGCTTCTTAGACACATCTGCAGGGGAGACGCGACACGACACGGCGCCATCACCACAGTGCTTAGACTACACACGACAGATTGTGGATCATGATTTATTGTATGCCAGGAGAAGAGAACAGGGCAGGCCCGACCTCCTGTGAACGCAGCCTATTTATCAGGGGGCCCCCCTTTTCTAGACCCTCCCAGGGGATCCCCAGGCCTCTGACTCGGAAGCCCATCCTCGTCCCTTCTCCCGTGCTCGGTGGGTGGGTCGCCTCTTTGCCCATCAGGCAGTTCTTTTTTAAACCTTCACCCTCCGCCTCAGAATCAGTATTGTGTATCCGTTCCAGGGCAGAAAAGCAGTAAGGGGTGGAGGGACTTGCCCAGGGTCACACCGCTGGAGAAGTGTATCTGAGGTCACATTTGAACCAAGGACCTCCTGGCTCCAGGCCTGGCTTTCAAGTCACCAAGCCAACCTGATAATAGAATTGTGGGATCAGTTTACCAGAATCTCTTTTGTTGGTAGAACATCTTACTTGGATTTACCTTCATGAGTGACAGGAAATGAGAGGCTATTGGGCAGGTGCCCTGTGAGGGTCATCCCTGCTGGGAGGAAATGCTCTGCATGGGCAAGAGACGCCTCAGAGGGTCACTGCTCCTGCCCCTGCCCAGGGAACCAACCCCCCCCCAACAGGAAGGATGGGGAGACCCCCTCGCTGGAGTCTCGGGGCTCAGGTGCACAGCCATCCCGTGTGTCCACTCCTCGTTCTCCCCTGGTCATTGCATTCAGTAATTGTGCAGACACTGGGGTGACTCTTGGTCCTGCAGAAACTCTGCTTGGGGAAATCATTAACTTTTCCCTTTTCTCTGGCATGAGGACATTGTTTCCACTGCATGGACTTCTCATCAAGGGCCCGACACTCTTGTGTTTGTGTT
The DNA here is from genome assembly GCF_016433145.1 of Gracilinanus agilis. NCBI lineage: Eukaryota > Metazoa > Chordata > Mammalia > Didelphimorphia > Didelphidae > Gracilinanus > Gracilinanus agilis. The sequence continues at coordinate 40,494,897 of NC_058131.1, read as the reverse complement.
TAACAACCCATCTGGCTTCATACTAAAACCCGCTGGGGGTGGATTGGGGGCTGGAGCCTCTGTCAAAATGTATGAAGGCTTGGGCTGAATGTCATTTTTTTTAATTGGTGCAACTGGGCTTTCAGGGTAGGAAGCAGAAATGGAGGGATAAATGGAGGCCCATAAAGGCCCATATAGGCTAATGAGGTTTCCACATCTCATGAAAGAAAAGTAATTGAAAACATCTTGGGCATCTGAAATGCCTCCATTTCCAATAATAGTGAGGGGCAAAAACCAGCCCCTTCATTGGCTGGAGAAAGTTCCCCCAGGGAGGGCATAGCCAGACCTCTCTCTTCCCTGAAAAAAATCAAGGAATTAGGGGAGGGAGGGCAGGAGAGAGAGAATTTTTCCTTCTCCCCAGCCCAATCAATCAAAGATTAACTACTGGGCCTCAGCCTTTGCCCCAGATGCTAGGACAGAAAATGAAATACTCCCTGCCTTCCAAAAGCTTTCATCCCATCCAGGGAGACAACGCTGGATCTAGTTACACATAAAATAAGTGCAAAGTAGAGAGCGAGTCAATGCCAGGGAAGGGGAGGTCCTAGCATTTGGGAGGAACAGCAAAGAGCTCATGTAAGAGGAGGAATTCTCAGAGGATGACAAAAGGATGGAGAAGACTTTGGGCCTGGGGGAACACTAGGCACAAGCCCAGGAAGGGGGCTTGGTCAGTTGGTCTGGCTTGGCCTCTGGGGTCCATTGAAAGAGTAATGTGCAATAAGACTGGGCGTCACAAGGCATTAGAGGTGGTAATATTTGATACTAGGAGTAACAGGGAGCCACTGGAGTTTATGGAGTGAGGATGTGATTCAAACAGACCATGCCTTTTGCAAACACAGAGGATGGGCTGCAGTGGGGCATGGAGACCACTCAAGAGGTCAGGGTAAAAGGTCATCTCATCTTACCTCTGCGATTTCTACTTTCCTCTCCCACGTCTTGATGCTTTTTTCCAGCTCATAGTTGGTGACCTTCTCGTGGACATACATCATTACATGGGGCACTTTGTAAGTTGTTAACTGCTTCCTTAATTTCTTATTCATAGCTTCTGCTTTGGCTCTGTCCTAAGGCAGGAAGGGAGATAAGAGAAATTCATAGCTGTGGTTGCTGTTCTTCCTCAAGTTTCTCTCAGCACCAGCATTGCCCTCTTATAGCATTTTAATCTTTGGCTTTATGGCAACTAGGCATAAAAGATGGGATTCAGAATCTTAAAATCACTTACATGAATCTATTCCTGACTTCAAAAGCCAAGTCTCACCGTTAGGATTTTTAGTTAACTAATGAATGTTTTTAATTAATATTGTTAAAGCTCACTCATCAGAATAGCCATCTTTTTAAAAATTGTATGCAACTGAAGTTAAGTCCACTAAGTACATCCTGAGTCCCTACTCTGTGTCTAATTCTGAGAAGTGCCAGCCAAGTAAGGCGCCATCTTTGCCCTTGGGAAGCTTAAATTCTTAGTGAGAGAAACAATTAGAAAATACAGTCAGAGCCCCAAAGGTGTGACACTGATGATGTAATACAATCTCAGAGAAAAGAGATACACAATGTTCAATATTGACTAAACCCTAAATCCAGTTTTCTTCTCTGCCTCTGCTTGCAAATGGACTACTTACTCCTGCCCATGGAATATGGCCCAGACACGATGCAAAAATGCATCACATTTAGGTAAGCTGTGAGTTATCTGCCTCTATTGGAGACACACCTAGTGATGAGACTGCCTGGTACCCTCGCTTGGGTAGACTAAGGGCATCTCAACCCCGTCTACTCCTTCAGTTGAGTAGATGTTTGTATCCTCTCCTCATCCTTAGCTACTCATCCTGTGAATGATGCCTGGCTGCAGTTCTGGGTTCAGCCTGAAACAGTTTGTAGAAATTCAGAGCACACAAAATGGGGTTTTTTTTAGCCTTCTTGGCAGAAAGAGGCTTCAAAAGCCAAGTCCTACCATCAGGATTTTTAGTTAACTAATGAATATTTTTAATTAATATTGTTAAACCTCACTCATCAGAATAGCCATCTTTTAAAAAATGTTATGCAACTGAAGTTAAATCCACTAAGTACATCCTGAGTACCTACTCTGTGTCTAATTGTGAGAAGTGTCCTGCCATGTAAGTTGGCAGAGAACAGCTCCTCCTAACAACAGAGAGCAGAGCTGCTCATCTCTTCCTTTGCTTCCATTTTCTCTGCAAAGAAGACCCTTTGGAAAAGAACAGATGGGGGGAAATGCCCAAAGGGGAGCTGATGCCCAAGATGAGTAAGAAAATAGTACAAGAAAACCTATCTGTCCTCAATGAATTCAAGTGAGCTGGCCCAAGTGAACCATGAACTCAGGTATTGGAAGAATGGGCAGAAAGGACTGTTGATGACACTATCGTCTTACATGAAACATGCTGACAAATGGGAGACACCCAAATTTTGTTTGTTTGCAAAAAACAGAAAAGAAAAATAAAAAAGAAAAGAATAGATTCTGCAACCTGTAGACCAGCAAAGTTGACTTTGATTCCTGGCAAAATTCTAGAAAGAGTGATTAAAGGAATGGTCAGTGACCAGGTAGGAAAGAAAGCAGTGCTCACTCACAACAAGCATGAGTCTTTGTCAAGAACGTGGTTCCTTTTTTTGGACAGTGTTTCTAAACTGGGAGATGGACTGTCCATATAGTTTACCTAGAATTTGGCAAAATGCTTGACAAGGAGTCTTGTGGAAAATTCTTGTGGAAAAGATGGAGCCGGGCTGACCAAGAGTAGGATGAGCTGGCCCTTAAATTCGGTGGTCAGTGGTGCAACATCGGCTTAGTAAGAGGCCTCCAGGAGAGTGCTGCAGTGAATCTGGGCCTGGCCTTGGGGTGTTTTAACATTTTTATCAATCACTTGATGAAAGACCTAGATGGTGTGCCAGTCACATCTGAGATGGCACAAAACTGAACTGAGATAGCTAACACATTGGGGGGCGGGAGTGTAGATTTTAAAATTAATATTCAATATCTCCAACGTATAATAATTATAAAGATTTATTAATATTTAACTAGAGAGCTAGAGAAGACGAGGAGTGCTCACCAAAGGCACTCACTTGGATGAGAGGGTAAGAGAGGCATTCCTCAAAACTTATATACAGTAACATAAAAGACACACATAAAAAGAAAGGAAAACAGAATTTGGGGACTAGGGAAGAATTCTGGGAGATGAAATCTAAAGGATACAAAATTTCCATTTATACAGGAGTCAGGATCCACAGTTATTGACAGGTTGGAAATCTGAATTAATCTTATAGAATGAAATTTAATAAATGCTAAGTCTTATATTTGGCCTCAAAATATTGATCTCACAGGGCAACCAGTTGGCTCAACAGGTAGAGAGTCAGGCCCAGAGATGGGAGGTCCTGGGTTCGAATCTGACCTCAGATACTTCCTAGCTGTGGGGCTCTGGGCAAGTCATTTAACCCCCATTGCCTAGCCCTTATTGCTCTTCTGCATTAGAACTTATACACAGTATTGATTCTAAGACAGAAAGTAGAGGTTTTTTAAAAAGATGACCTCATGAGTATAAAAGACACCAGAGGCAAAGTTAGATGGTAGTTTATTTGGAAAGCCTGAGAAGTTTTGTTTTTTGTTGTTTTTTTTTTTTTTAATTTTTTTTTAAACCCTCACCTTCCGTCTTGGAGTCAATACTGTGTATTGGCTCCAAGGCAGAAGAGTGGTAAGGGTAGGCAATGAGGGTCAAGTGACTTGCCCAGGGTCACACAGCTGGGAAGTGTCTGAGGCTGGATTTGAACCTAGAACCTCCCGTCTCTAGGCCTGACTCTCACTCCACTGAGCTACCCAGCTGCCCCCAGCCTGAGAAGTTTTAGTGGGCTACAAGCTTAAAGTGGACCAATAGTGTACTAAATACAGCAGCCATATGAGGTAATGAAAACGTCATCCCTACAAAGAGAGCCATAGCTTCCAGAAAGAAAGAAGCCACATTTCTGCACTGGTCCAGACCCAGAGGGATCGCAGGGCTCAAGTCTAGGCACTAATGTAGGAAGGGCATTCTTAAGCTGGAGGAAGGCAACAGAATGGGGAAGCCTCCCAAAATACACCCCAGATGAGGATTGGCTGAAGGAACGAGGAATGCTTAGCCTGGGGAAGAGGCAGGCACGGTGTCTGTCTTCAAATATAGAAAGGACTATGAAGTGAATGAGGGATTGGACGTTCACCAGGAGCCACAGGGGAGAGGTTTTAAAGGCAGACTTTAGGCTGGTATCAGGAAAAACTTCCTAACAAAAGGAGAGGCTGGTAGGGCGGGGAGAGGGCTCCCCCTCCTCAGAGCCCTTCTAACACAGGCTGGACAACCCCCCAGGCTTTGGGTCAGTGGTCGTAGGATGCTTTTTGGCTGGATTTGATGACTACTGAGGTCCCATCCAACTGTAAAAAAATGAATGATTCTAGTACCAGATCTCAACAATCATCAAAACAATCTGGTAGTGGCTAAGGAATAGAATGGTAGCTCAATGGAGCAGATTAGATACATAACATACGGGGGTAAATGATTTAGTAAGCTAGTGTTTGATAAACCCAAAGATCCCAGCTTTTGGAACAAGAACTCACTCTTTAACAAAAACAGCCGGGAAAACTGGAAAACAGTACAGCAAAAGCTAGGTATAGACCAATCTCTTACACCATATACCAGCATTGGTGAAGCTATGGCACGCATGCAGAGCTGGCACTCCAGGAGCTGCTCCTTCCCTCTTCCCAGTGCCAGAGGACACTTTTTTGCATGTCCCACCCCCCTCTGTCCAGCCACCCAAAACAAGCACTTCCTCCCTCAGTTCTCTCCAGTAATGCAGGGATTCACAGACAGTTTGAATTCACCTTCTGGGCACTCAAACTCAGAAAAGGCTCACCAAAGCTGCCCTATAGCAAGACAAGCTCAAAATGGATATACAATTTTGATATAAAGAGTGATGCCATAACCAAATTAGGGAAACACAGAATAGTTTACCTGGCAGATATTTGGAGAAGGGAAGAATTTATGACCAAAGCGATAGAGACTATGATAAGATATAAAATGATTAATTTTGGTTGTATTAAATTAAAAAAGGTTTTGTATAAACAAAACTAACCAAAATTAGAAGGGAAACAACAAACGGGAAAATGTTTATAACAAACATCTCTGATAAAGGTCTGATTCCTCAAATTTATAAGGAACTAAGTCAAATTTATAAGAATACAAGCCATTCTCCAATTGACAAATTGTCAAAGAATATGAACAAGCAATTTTCAGATGAAGAAATCAAAACCATCAATAGTCATATGAAAAAATGTTCTAAATCACTGTTAATTAGAGAAATGCAAATTAAAACAACTGAGGTACCACCTCACACCTATCAGACTGACCAATATGGCAGTAAAAGAAAGTGGTAAATGTTGGAGGGGATGTAACAAAATTGGGACACTAATGCATTGTTGGTGGAGTTGTGAACTGATCTAACCATTCTGGAGGGCAATTTGGAACTTTACCCAAAGGGCTATAAAACTATGCATACCCTTTCATCTGGTAATACCACTACTGTGTCTGTATCCCAAAGAGATCATAAAAAGGGGGAAAGGACCTACTTGTATAAAAATAGTTATAGCTGCTCTTTTTGTGGTGGCAAAAAAATTGGAAATGGAGGGGATATCCATCCATTGGAGAAAGACTGAACAAATTGTGGTACTTGTTGGTGATGGATTCTATTGTGCTATAAGAAATGATAAGCAAGATGATTTCAGAAAAAGCTGGAAAGATCTGCAGGATGAAATAAGCAGAACTGAGAGAACATTGTACACAACAACAGCAATATGGGATGATGATCAGTTATAAAAACTTGGCTACTCTCAGAAATGCAATGATCTGAGATAATCCAGAAAGACTCATGGGGAATGCTGTTCACCTCCAGAGAAAGAACTGTTGGGAGTCATCTTTCACATCAGTTTATTTATGGTTTTATTTGGGGGTTTTGGTTATGAATGAGTGTGCTCTTACAACAGTGACCAATATGGAAGTGTGTTTTCCATGTCAATAAAAAAAGGAAAAAAATGAAAATGAATGATTCTGTGTTATACTTAAAAGCCATTTTAACTTTTGGTAGTGTACAGTTTCCCTTCAAAATCTAGACAGAACATTTTTTAAACTATCACAGGCATAGAGCTGAAAGGAAACTTAGAAATCATTTTGTTCAATCTCATTTTATTCATGAGGAAATGTCAGCTCGGTCTGATGAATAACTTGCCCAGAGTCACAGGGATGCCAAGAAGATGAGCTGGTCGTGAACCCAAAACCCTCTGACTCCAAACCTAAGGACTTTCCAACTTTCTCTGCTGCTCTCAAGTGAACAGAGAGAGGCAGTATGTAAGCCAAAGATCAAGGCACCACCGAGTTGACATGTTTTTTACCTCTTCAACTTGCAAGGTTTCCTTTTCAATTTTCTCTAACAAATCTTTTCTTAGGATAATCTCTTTTCCCATATGGTGAGTTGTCGCTAATGCCCGGTGAAGCTTTGCCTGAAATGAGACAGTGTATCAAAGTCACTGAGTATAGATAGTTTCATCTAATTGTGCAAAAGAGGGACTGCTCTGATGAGGTCTTCTGGATAGTAACCGTAAGAGTCTCTTCCTTTCCTGTGGGTCCCAGTTCATCCTAATAGAAGAGAAGGGTCTTCCCTATGCATTGGCACATTCCAACATCATGGATCAGAGACTCTGTCATAAAACCAGCCTGCCCTGAAACCAAGCATGCCGAGTGACCAAAGACCTTGACATTCCATGATCTGCCTCCAGGAAAACACCGTCTCACCCACAGTCACCAGGCCAGTGGATCTGAGAGGAAGGTTTTGAAGACAGCTCATGGAACTTAAGAACTTCAAATATTTTTGTAGGACAGCCAATCTTTTGGATCCTCTTGGAGTCTTGAGTTCAAGGTCCATCTATGGCCCTTTGGCAAATCCCTTTCCCTCTAGGATCCTACAGTGTTCTCATTTGTAAAAAGAAGGGATGGGGATTCCATTCCAGCTCTGATCTCTTATGAATCTAGGAAGGGAAGAGTTATTCTGGCTAAAAATAGACTAAAGAATCTAGTATTGGAGTATACACAGGTACCATGTTTCTTTCTTTTTTCTTGGCTAAAAAGAATATACTGTCTTTCTTTGAAGGTCCCCTATCCCAGACTTGTTAAGACTGACCTAGTTTCAGGAAAAGATTTTTTACTGGATAGAGGAATAAGATCTTTTATCATACTTTGTAAAAGTCAAAGAAGATCTCACATTCTTAGATGTAAGATATTAACACCTAAGTATCCTCCAGTAATAATTAAATAAACATTTCAGGAGGAAAATCCCTGATGAATGAAAATCCTCTTGTAACACAGCAACAGCAGCAGCAACCTGCCTTCTTAAACTCTCAGCCACAGGACTACGTGGATCTAGAACCTTTTTATCTTAGACAATGAGATTAGAGCCTCTAAAGTCTCATAACTGGCCATCCCCTTCTCAGTTGCTCACTGCACCATCAGAGTACCTGGCTTTATCACTAGGTTGTTTATTTTAAGGCAATCAGGCAGGTAACGTGGAGGAACAGCCATGCATCATGAATAACGGAGGTGACTAACACTGGCTAGAACAGTGATTTGTTTCTAAGTCTTCTGCCAAGGACAGTCTTCATTTTTGGTGTCCTGCCCTCTCTTTTCTGGCCACACTGAGGTGATCTCCAGTTGCCCTGGGCCACTTCCAAACAATTCTGTGCAGAGGTGCTCTGCTTTACCAGCCCTGGCCCCTACTCGCTGATCCCTTCGCCTTCCACCAACAGCTACTGTCTCCTGTTGTTTGGATGCCATGATGCTTAAATTCCAGGCCAAAGACTGAAAACACTGTGGGACTGGGGAGATCAGAAGGGCACCTAAATGCATCCAGGCCCCTGAAGCTGTCCTTGTAACATGGGGTGAATCCATTCACAAGCCTATGTATGCCCTATGCCCTGCAAAAAGAATTTGAGGGGCTCCTCTGTCTCTCGGTTCTTCTCCCTTTCCAACGTCCATTGTCTTCAAAGATGGCGTTACTGCAGTCAGTTAATATTTGTGTGGGCAGGTACAGTTGAAGGACACTTCATAGCCAAACATCTCTCCCCACCAGATTTCATTTTAAAGCCCTTACCTTCAGTCTTAGAATCTATGCTAAGTATCTGTTCCAAGGCAGAAGAGCAGCAAGGGCTGATCGATGGGACTTGCCCAAGGTCACACAGCTAAGAAGTATCTGAGGCCAGATATGAACACAGAACCTCCTGTCTCCAAGGATAATATTCATCAAGCTATCGCCTTATGTAGGTTTCAAAGGGGTTTCCCACACATGATCTCATCTATTCCCCACAACTGCCCTGTGAGGGAGGCAGCGTAGAAATAAATATCCCCATTTAACAGGTGAGAAAATTGAGTGTCTGAGAGACAAAGTGACTCATCCCAATCTTTTGGCTAGCATGGAGGGGGCCTAGACAAAAAGCCAGATCTCCCAACTATGATTCAAGGGCTCTTTTCAATAGACTTGTTCTAAGCTGATGGGGACCAAAGGGGGTTGGGGGTGCCGTGTCATAAAACCCTTACTTTGAATAAATTGAGTGAATGGAGAGCATTTCCTGCTGTCAGTTTGAGCTGTATCAGTTCCCGATTCCGTTGATCAATACTCTCTAGAAATTGAACATTCTCAATCTTCAGCTGCTGAAAATCTACATCATGGAGTGTTTCTCCAACCTCTTCTTTCTACAGCTCAGAAACAAGAAGCAGCAAGTGACCATTCCAGGACTGACTTCCATTATCCACAATGTGGTGAGTAAATGAGAATTATTACCGTTTTCTTGGTGAATATAATATAATCTTGGAAATATATTTAGTACAGCTATTTCTATTCTTAAAGCTCGAGAAAGAGGGTTCCTAAAATTAACTGTGCTGGAAAACCTTGTTTATAAAAATAATCTATTTTCATCGATATCTTTTACTTGTACGTTGCTTTTTGTTTTCAAATATGTCCTGCTTTCTCCCCTCTTCTCCCAATGGCCCTTGCATAAGTAAGATTGAAAGAAAAAGGCAAAAAAAAAATCTGTTTGGTAAAACCAAGGAAGAAGAGGTTCATTTCCTAACTTTTCTCCAGAGTTAAGTTCAGTTATTCTCACTCTAAGGCAGCTTATTTCATTGACATTATTATAGATGTTGAGTCTGTTGTGGAAAACCCTCATAAGTGACACAAACATTTCAATGCCCTGCTCTAATTCTAAGTCACTAGACATTCCGAGGTCTACACTGGAACTCCAGGACTCATGTCCAAACTCGTATTTTGCCACCTCTACCAAATTCTCAAGATAAGGTCATGGCAGTCATGACATCAAGGGAAGCCTCTCCCCCAGCCTAGCGGAGATTAGTGAAAGATCTCACCCCTTCCAAAGGCAAAGAGACTCCTGCTTGGTCCCCCTTTTCTCTGTCACTAAGAACCACAGGAAAGACGACTGGTGTCCCTCTCTGTCTCTGACTCTGTCTCTCTCCATCTCTCTCTTTCTCTGCCTGTTTCTGACTCTCCATTTCTCCATCTCTCACTCTGTCTCTCTCTTTTTCTGTCTGTCTCTGATTCTGTCTCTTTCTATCTCTGTCTCTCTCAACTCTCTCTCTCCCCATCTCTCTCTTTCTCTCTTTTTCTGTCTCTTACTCTGTCTCTCTCCATCTCTTTCTGTCTCTCTGTCTGACTGTCTCCATCTCTCTCTGTCTCTGTCTCTGTCTCTGTCATCTCTCTCTGTCTCTGTCTCTGTCTCTCTCCATCTCTCTCTCTTTTTCTGTCTGTCTCTGATTCTGTCTCTATCTCTGTCTCTCTCATCTCTTTCTCTTTCCATCTCTCTCTGTCTCTCTCATCTCTCTCTCCCCCCATCTCTCTTTCTCTGATTCTCTGTCTCTTACTCTCTCTCTCCATCTCTTTCTGCCTCTCTGTCTCTGACTGTCTCTCTCCATCTCTCTCTCTGTCTCTATCTCCATCTCTCTTTCACTGTCTCTCTGTCTTTGACTCTGTCTCTTCCCATCTCTATGTCTCTCTCTCTCTCTCTCTCTCTCTCTCTCTCTCTCCCTCTCTCTATTCCCCCTTGCATCTGTAATGGGGGTCAGAGGGCAGAGAGGACTCCCTTCCCCCTCCTTTTCCCCTCCACTCCCCAGTAGCAGTGATGGGGGTTACACGCACACACAAGGCAGTGACCACGTGTGCTTGTCTAGGTGAGCCTCAGCCTGGATCTCAAGGACCCAGAGCCTGCCTGTGCTCTGAGTCTTTCTCTGAGCCCAGACGATCAAAAGTTGTTCCTAGGATGGAGGCTGCTAGTCCTTGCTCAGAAGGTCCAGAGTCACTGAGAAGGCTGGGTGCTGGGGACCCAGCGGGAGGTGCTTGCTGGAGCTGCCCTGCTCTCAGAAGGGATGCCCAGTAGTGAGAGGGTGTGCCATACTTACCTAGCCGAGTTCCAGATCTGTACTGGAGCCACTGCTCAGTGACTGGCCTATTTAGCAGCCCCCATCAGTCTAGTATCCTAGGAATTTCTCCTGCCTTCCAGAAGGGTAAAAGAAGAGTGCCAGGGGGGTAGCTAGGAAGCTCAGGATAGAGAGAGTCAGGTCTAAAGACCAGAAGTCCTGGGTTCAGATCTGACCTCAGACACTCCCTAGCTGGGAGTGTGCCAGTCACTTATCCTCCCCATTCCCCCACCCCCACTGCCTAGCCCTTACCTCTCTCTATTACCTTGGAACCGATACATGATACACAGTATTGATTCCAAGATAGAAGGTAAGAGTTTAAAATAAAAAAAAAAGTGTGATGAGTCCATTTCATGTTTTAAGCATTTGTCAGTCCATACAAATGAGTCTTTTGTGCTTTATGCATTTGGGGTGGGGGGGTGGCAGAAGAAATGGAGCCCTTTGTACATTTGAGTAACTTTTCTAGAAGGGACTCTTGAATGTCTTTTGGGGAGACCCTACACAGGAGCCCAACCTAACCACTGCTGAAGTTGTTTTTCCTGGAATAACTCCAAGTGGGGGCGTTTGGAGCCAGAGAGTGGAAGGCGGCCTGTGCCCTCCCTTTGGGGCCAGCCCGTGGGAGATCACTATAGTGATCATGCAGCAATGCACATGCCATCCCTGTTTAGTGCCCCCATCCTCCCATCTCCTGCCCTCCCAGCCCACTGAGACCCCCCAGAAACCCAGAACCACATGGGGGACCGCTGCGTACCCCTCACATACCTGTTTCAGCTGCAACAGGATTTTTTTCTTCTGGACTTTGAGAGAAAGATTTTTCAAACGTAGTTTATCCCTGAGAGCATCCTTGAAAACAAACAAACAAATAAAGGCATTTCCCCCCTTTTTTCCTCTTTTCCTTTGTCCAGTACAGATCTGCGACTCGGCTGGACCACGACATTCCCCCTCTCTCATTGTGAGCTGCGGATATTCTATCCACGGGGTTACGGGCTTCTTTTGGCTGAGAGCAGAAGGCCCAGGGAATCTGTCTCAAACAAACCCATGTCCAGGTTCCCTCCATAGAAGCCAGACCCATGCCTGAACTCTAGAGAAGGGCTGAGCTACTAGGCAACTTGGCAGTCTTGGAAGCATGTCAGGGAAAGAACCCTGGGACTTGGGACTTGGAAGCCCCGGGTTTCTGGCTTGGCTCTAAGCCTCAGTTTCTTCATCTATAAAATGGGGGCGAATGAGAGCATCCTTGGAGCACCTATCTCACAGATTATCATCAGGGGATTCTAAGCCTTAAAAAAAAAAAAAAAAAAAGCAAATCGCTCCCATGAGCATTGCTAAGAATAAGGTGTGTGTGTGTGTGTGTGTGTGTAGGGGGTCGTTATCAACACTCCAGACTCAGGTCCCTGGCTGGGGCTGCTTTCGGGGTGCCTCCCAGAGCGCCCCACGGAGCTCACCCTGCGCATATTGCGGTCCTCCACATACTTCAGCACCCTCTGAGTGGCCACGGCGCTGCCCCGTTTCTTGGATATCGTATTCACAATCTCTTTCTCAAAGTCCTGCGCAGACTTCTTGATTTCAGCCCATCGGATATCGGCCTCTTCTAAGATAGCCTGGAGAAAGGCAGGGTGGAGCAGAGGGGTCTGAGGTGCATGCTGGTGCCCAGGCCCATGAGGGCTGCCTTTCCTTGGATGCCCAGCTCCTGGCGATCTGAGTGCCCCAAATGGAGAGTGTAGACACCCTCTTTCTCTCTCTACACACACACACACACACACACACACACACACACACACACACACACAAATATATAGAAAGCATGGCTGTGTCCAGGTCCTCCTCCCTGTGGGAGCTTCCTCAGAATGCCTGACCCCGGCCAGGCCCACACAGGAACAGACAGGCAGAGCCCAGAAAGCCTCGGACCCAACAGTGTCCTCCTGGGCCTCTCTCTGGAGGGGAATACTTCAGACGAGTGTGAGAGGCAATGAACTCCCATACAAAGGATGACAGTGGGAACTGGCCTAGGGAAATAGAAATGGAGTCCACAGACATGTCGTAGATCATGGGGAATTTATTCTTTGCAGGCTTGATATGGGGAGCAGTTTGACTTTGGAGATTTGTCATTATTTAGTCTTTTTTTTTTTCAGTCAAGTCTGATTCTTCATGGCCCCATTCGGGCTTTTCTTGGCAGAGATTACTAGAGTGTTTGCCATTTCCTTCTCCAGAACATTTGACAGATGAGGAAATGGAGGCAAACAGGGTGAAGTGGTCACCGAGCTAGTAAGTGTCTGAGGCCTGATTTGAACTCTGAAAGGTGATGAGCCTACCTGATTTCAAGCCCAGTGCTTTATCCATTGAGCCACCTGGTTGCCCCATTGGCCATGGGCAAGTCACTGAACCTGTTTGCCCCCATTTCCTTATCTATAAAATGAGATTCATAGTCCCTCACAGGACTAAGGGAGAGGATTAAACAAGATCATATTTATAAAGTGTTTTGCAAATCAAAGGTGGTATCTAGATACTAGCTAATGTTCGTTTGTGCTACATATATCCACGGTTATAATGTGCTGAAGTAAAATCTATGATGGGTATATAATGAACCTTTTAATACATTATTCACCATCTTGGCTTCTTGCAGACCTTATTCTATCTTATTAGTCCTAGCTATTTTTGTTATTTGACTATTTTTAATTGGACTATTATTCCTCCCAGGGAGTGGAATCTCCTGAAAGAGATGATAAATTAAGAATCAAAGCAGATGATGGGTCCTTGGTAGCCTGGTGTTCCCCTGTCATCAGGGTCCTACAATGGGTGGCCAAGAAGGAGCTTCCCACTGAAGAGGCTTGCTCACAGGAACCCTCGTGAGAACTGGGCACAAGAGATTCAAGCTTGCAGATTGAAATCTATTTCTACCTCTTCAGGGGAGAACTCTTTCAGGATGTCCCAGGATGTTCTGGGGAAAAGTTTAATGGATCATCTTCTCTGGCTATCAGCAAAAAAGCTGTCTTCTGGACCCAAAGGATGAATCCCCCCATCCTGTTCCCAACCCTCTTGGAGGCATCACTATTCTCTCAAGCACCTCCAATTTCTTTCTGACCTAGTCCTTTCTCCTTCAGGATCTCATCAGTCACTTAATCCTGTTGATTCTTCTTTCAAAATTCCTCTTGCTCATCCCTTCTTTCCCCACTCTAACCAGCCTGGCCTCTGCCCTCCTCCCTCCTGCCACCTCCTTGTCGATTCCAGCTCTGCACCTCCAGGCCCCACACCTTTGTGACTGGGCACTTCTCTTTCTCCTTTGCTCAAACCCTGAACAGCTTCTTGTTTTCAACTGCATGCAGACTGAACTCTGTCTAACCCAAGCTAGTTCTGGCTCCTCTCTCTGATTTTATGGCCCACCAAGCCCAGCCCAGCTCCCCATTCTGCAGGCTCCTCACTGGCCCAGGAACACACCCCACATTTCATTCCCTTCTTCATCATCTTCTGTTCTCTTTTCGAGGAATGAAACGCTCTCTTCACCTGGCCAATCCTAGTTTTTCAAGCCAGAGCTCAAGCCTCCCTCCTCTAAGATGCCTTCCCTGAGTACCCTGGTCAATGTAGCCCCCAGTAGGGAGAGTAGCCCCAGGAAAATCACAGCTATAGTTTAGAAGTAGTCAGACACGTAGTTTTCCCCCAACCCCCAGCATGAGAATTTAATCTAATTCCTCCCCAAATACTAAATCTCCTGCCAAGAAATTACTGGTGTAGGAATTCTATGAGAAACTCTGTTCGATGGTTACACGTTGACATATTGAATGATCACCTATAGAAAACTCTGTTTAGAACCACTGAGGTAACCTACATCCACTGTCTCTATCTTGTAAATCATTACTAACCATTGTCCTTACAAAAGGCTTACCTAATCCCTTAGTCTACATCATTTTCCCTATAAAGTGTGTACCCCAAATCGTTAAACTTTGTCACTGCTCAGCAAGAGGATTCTGCATGTCTGTCAGTCTGTCATTTGGACTCTCCTGTAATCCCAGAATCATTTCTCTTATCCTGGTTCGTCGACCCACAAGTAATTTGTCATACAGGTCTCTACTCTGGTCCTCATAGATTTTCCTCTTTTCTCATCTCCAAAACCTTTATTCCACACTTGCCCTTTAATTATAAACTAAACTGTATTGTTCATTATTGTTTCGCGTGGGTTAGTCCTGTCTCTCTAACTAAGCCAGAAGGTATTTTTTCCTTTTTAAAACAAAAAAATCCTTATCTTCTGCCTTAGTATCAATTCTAAGACAGAAGAAGAGCAAGGGCTAGGTACCCACCTAGGAATAGGCCATAAGTGTCTTGAAGGCAGAGAGCACTATTTAGCAAGTGTTTGCTGAATGACTGGATCTGGTTCCATCCACAGTTCTGATTTCATTCTATACAATCCTCTCCCTCCACTCCTCTAGCCTCCATTCAAAACCCGTGTCCTGCAGGAATAGGTCTTTCCCAAGCCCCCGTTCAACCAGTGCCCTTGCCTTGAGGGCTGTCCCCTAAGATTTCCTCTCATTCACACAGCAGACATCTAGTCAGTGCAGAGCATCCCCATCCAACTGTGAGCTCCTAGAGGACGAGGGCTGGTTGGGGCCTTTCCTTGGATCCCCAGAGCTTAGCACAGAGCATAGTAGGTACTTAATAAATGCATGCTGGACTAATGGTGCCAAATCAACACTTGCCTTTGTTAGCTGATCGCTTAATGATAATTTTTTTAAAACCCTTCCCTTCCCTCTTGAAATCAGTACTATGTTTTGGTTCTAAGACAGAAGAATGGTAAGGGCTAGGCAATGAGGGTTAAGTGACATGCCCAGGATCACACAGCGAGGAAGTGTCTGAGGCCAGATTTGAACCCAGAACCTCCTATCTCTAGGTCTGGCTCTCAATCCACTGAGCTACCCAGCTGACCTCAACAATGATAATGTTTTGTATGATCTTGCATATATAACATAGGTTAAATGTCTTACCATCTCAACAAGGGGGGAAGAGAACAAGGGAGGGAGAGAGTTTGGAAATCAAAACTATTAAAAACTGTTTTAAATATAATTGGGAAAAATAAAATATTATAACAATGACATAGAAAAGCGGTATACTGACTATTCTGAGGAAGATGGTACCTCGTGCCGCTGAAGTTCTCGCTCAGAATTTGCCCTCAGTTGCCTCATTTCTTCTTTGATGTCTTCCAGTTCCCGCAGGGCCAGTTCACATTTCTGATCCACTGAGAGGAATATTAGGCGATCAGAGGGCATCCGGGATTTGGATTTCCGTCTGCCCCCCCTATACTGTTAATCAAGAAAGTAATAACATTATCAAAGAGGAACTCGTCAAAGGAGCAGGTAAGTAAATGACCAGCCAGATCCTGGAGCCCCCCAAGAGGAGAACCAACCCAGCGTAAGGTATTGGGGGAAGCCCAGTGGAAAAACACCTCGATGGCATTCTTCTGATTAGAGAGGTCTGAGAAAAGTCCAGAAAAAGAAAGACTGTGAAGCTCTGTCTAAACCGACACTGAAATCAGAGCCGGAGCTCCAGACTTCAAGGTCTCTTAGAGTCAGCTTTGGATATAAATTGTGTCTGGGCCCAGAATGCAACTGAAACCTTTTCTAGCTCATCTCTTTCTCACCTTCTAGGTATTCAAGGTATATAGTCTTTTTACCTTGAGGGAGATTCTCTACTTTCAGAAGGACTTGCCAAATAACTATAAATATCCCCTTTCATGCCAATTAGGAAAGCAAAGGAAGGGAGATATGAAAGCCAGAACAGGGGAAAAAAAGATAAGCCAGCTTCTTGGAGGAAGAGGTAAGTTAAAAGGTAGACATAGAAATGTCAGAAAGAGAACTGTACCTGTGTTACGTATGTCTCTCACTACATTAAGTACCTGTGAAAAATCCATTGCTTTAAAATCAGACAAGCGAGAGAAGCGCTGGTCCCGAGGCTCCAGCTTATTGTAATATTTTTCAAACATCACAGTCTCGACTTTGAGAGAAGAGTTTCCATAGCTGCAAAAATGGCAGACGACTGAATCAGTCTTACTGTTTTGTTATTCTTGGACCAAAAAGGATTGTGGTCAGTGTGTCCCTTATTTAAAGAGCCACCAAATTCAGAGTTTTGCGATCAAACTATGGGGTATTGCTAAGACTGTTGGTTTTCACCTTGAAATTTCTACTATGACAAATGTAAATTCCCCCCCAACTACTACATTTTTGCAATTACACACTTAGCACAACCTTCAGACATCTCTCCTGGTTTATGTTTCTCAGTTATTTTATTTCCAGCATCCAACAGATGGAATAATCTACTGGAAATTCATTATAAACAGAAGCAAGTTTGCAACAGATGGTTCTTGAAAAGTTTGAGATGACAAGCTATATTCATCACATGCCTGCCCAAATGAGGGCTTTCTAACCTTCTCAAGGGCAAAAACATAGGCTTATGCCAGTACCGGGAGTATTTCTACTATTATCTTGTTCCAGACAATAGAATTTTTAAATTTGGTTTCAAAAACAACCAAAGGCCCCTACAGTGTGTAGCGTGTCTTTGCTAAGTACAGAGGGGGATGCAAGATAAAAAGAAGGCAGCCCACCCTGCTCTCAAAGAGTTTGCAAGCTAGGAGCTGGATAGAACAATAGGAAAAATCACTAGATTTTCTCTTACTGGGGAATTTCAGGAATAGGGTAGAGGAACTGATGTTTGACAACCTCCTCCTAGTCCAGAAGACCCAGAATATAATCATGAGGTGTTGTTAACATAGTTCTGAGCATCCCCTTGTGAGGTGACCTTTCTCTGGTAGAATCAAAAACCTTTCTCTGGTAGACCTTTCTTCAGGACAAGCAAAAACTTAAACCCACTTTTGATGGCTTTAAATAGCTATGCCCCAAGGCTGGTAGTTCATTTGGAGGGAATTCCAAGCCAAGAGCCAGAAGTAGGAGAAAAATGGGGTCCTTAAAAGGGAATCATTCTTTTAGGAGGGGAGTTTCTCTCTTCTCCCTCAAACACAGCACTTTGAAACAAAGCCTCTTGGCAGGTAAGATACACTGAATCCAGAAGAAGGCAGAAGGCATTCTCCAAACACAGATAAAGGGAGACTGTCCCATGAAGGAAAAAAATAAAAAGCAATTTCATAGAACAGAGTCTCTGGAAACAGATAAAAATGCTAGCTATAAAGAGGAGAAGATCCTGTAAGCCCAGGTGCACAACCTACCCAGAAGAGACAATGCACCCAAAGGGAGGTGAATGAAAAGTCTACAAAGACAGAATGGATTTCCAGATCCTACAGTAGGGCCAAAAGTTGTGTGTTAGTTTTGCCACATACATATCCTACATATGTGTCCCACTACCAATGCACTCTAAGTCCAAATCTACTTTTCCAAAGGACGCTGTGGGCAGGGGAGCTTCTTACCATGGCATCTTAATAAATCCATTTACTAAGAGTTGATTGTATCTTCTGGCTGATCATTAATAGGAAGCATACCAGGAGGGGCTTGTGAGCTAGTGTTAGAGATGCAAATCCATAGGATTTTCCCTAAAACTTGGAGATCCAACCCTCAAGATTGAATGAAAACTGTTCCTGTACTGAAAATAGCAACTCAAATCTTCTTTCTTCAAACACACATTACTTTGCCAGAGTGCCTAAATTCTGATCTGGACTATACATTTCACCTTGTTCTTTCTATTCTAGCTTTATTTTCTGCCTTTCATGGTCTTGTCCTTATAGTCCAGGGGTTCTTAATGTAGGGGATTTAAAAGGATCTGGGAACTTGGATGAGGAAAAAAAATATGTTTAAATGAAACAGCATCTCCTTCAATTATTTAAATTATTAATTATTTAAAAAATCATTTTAAAAATTTTATTTTATTTTCCCCAATTACATGTAAAATCATTTCCAACATTTTTTCTTTCTTTCTTTTTTTTTTTAAACCCTTACCTTCCATCTTGGAGTCAATACTGTGTATTGGCTCCAAGGCAGAAGAGTGGTAAGGGTAGGCAATGGGGGTCAAATGACTTGCCCAGGGTCACACAGCTGGGAAGTGTTTGAGGTCAGATTTGAACCTGGGACCTCCTATCTCTAGGCCTGACTCTCATTCCACTGAGCTACCCAGCTGCCCCCTCCAACATTTTTCAAAGAATACTGAGTTTCAAACTCTCTCCGTCCTTCCCTCCTACCCTTCCACCCTTACCCCCTTGAGATGCTAAGTAATCTCCTATAGATTTGAAAACATTCTGAAAAGGGGTCCATGGGCTTTGCCAGGCTGCCAGTGAAGTCCATAACACAAAAGAGGTCTGAAAACACCTACTGCAGCCCAACATTTCAAAAAGATTCAGTTCTCCTTCCTTAAATCCTTTGCTCCCCTGTCTTTTTTTTTTTTAAACCCTTACTTTCTGTCTTAGAATCAATACTGTGTAATGGTTCCAAGGCAGAAGAGCTATAAAGGTTAGTTAGTGAGGGTTAAGTGACTTGCCCAGGGTAACATAGCTAGGATGATGTGTCCAAGGTCACATTTGAACCTAGAACCTGCTATCTCTGTGCCTGACTCTCTCCACTGAGCCACCTAGCTGTCTCCTTCCCTGTCCTTTTACTTTCCTATATCTACTAATCCCCAGTTCTAGATCACCCCTTACCTCACAGATGCCAAGAATAAGTCTTGAAACTATGTTTCCTGTGACCCCTTCAAATTGTTCTGCCTGCTTTTGGCCAACCACGAATGCTGACTCAGTACTAAAGGACTCTGGTTCTCTGGGGATGATGAGCCAATCCCTTTGTTGGTCGATGAGCAGGATGAGCCTCCCCATTCCCAAAGTCTTTCAGTGCTGAGCCAGCACTCATGGTTGGCCAGAAGCAGACACAACAGCTCTGGGTATACCTTCCTACCCTAAGAAGACTCCATCATCTCCCATCCTGCATACCCCAAAACATTAACCATTATTTCCTCCCTGTTCTCAAAATATGAAGTGTTCTTTTCTACCTGCCAACGCTAACCTATTCCACTTTTGTCTTTAATCTCACCCTCCCACTTCCTATACATATCTCTTGTGGGGAAATAGTTCTTCCAATCCTTCCCTTTCCCATATGTTCAGACCCTTTCCTTCTACCTATCAGGGAAAATAACACCTTTTCTTTTACCTTGCCACTCCTTTACATTATCCCCCTATACCTCTCCTTTCTTTTGGGGACAAATATCTAGAAAGAATAACCTATACTAGTAACGGCCTCTATTTTCTACCACCCTGGTTTATATTTAATCCCCTGAATCCCACCATTCCCACCACTCTACTGAAATAATCTTCCCAAAGTCATCAAGCAACTTTTTAAAAAATATATTTTTGGGGCAGCTGGGTAGCTCAGTGGAGTGAGAGTCAGGCCTAGAGACAGGAGGTCCTAGGTTCAAACCCGGCCTCAGCCACTTCCCAACTGTGTGACCCTGGGCAAGTCACTTGACCCCCATTGCCCACCCTTACCAATCTTCCACCTATGAGACAATACACCGAAGTACAAGGGTTTAAAAAAAAAATATATATATATATATATTTTTATTGCTATTGTCTGTTTTACATACCCAATTTCTCTAATGTATTTCTCCTCCTTTATCCTTTCCCTCTCATAAAGCCATCTCTTAAAACTGAATAACAGTTCAGGAAAACTAATATATCAAAAAAGGCTGGCTCTATCTGTGATGTCACACATTCATAGTCCCTCCACCTCTGCAAAGAAAAGGAGGAGGTGCTGTAGTGAGAAAACCAGGGCAAAAGATTAAGACCAAAGGGGAGCCCACAAATTGGGTCACTCTGAACCTACAGAACCTCACAGTGAGTTAACTGACTAAATCCAGCAGCAGTCTATGGAAACTCAGCTAACACAAGCCAACACACCTAAACCTGGGTCAGGAATATGTAGACCTCAGACCAGGAGGGGACTGAACAGACTTTTCCCGGGATCATGCCACAATGAAAGCAATGAAAACTTGTGCAGGCTCTCAGATTGAGCTGTGAAAGCAGCAAAAGTGGGACCAAGTTTCTGCCCAGAAGTAAGCAGAACTCAACCATAACATAAAGTTCAAAATCAAGAAGGAGGCTGGAAGAATAAGCAAATAAAAAAGAATCCAACCATAAAGAGCTACTGCAGTAACAGGGAAGCAATATTCAAACACAGAAAAGAATATCTTGAAAATATTTATAAGCAAAGCCTCAAAGAAATACAGATGGGGCAAAAGCCAAACAAGAATGTCTAGAAAAGATAAAATGATCTAGAGAAATATTTTTAAAATATTTTATTTTTACCCAAGTACATGTAAAAGTGATTTTTAATATTCATTAATAAAATGTGAATTCCAAATTCTCTCCTTCCTTCCCATCCTCCTTCCCTGAAATGGTAAATAATCTGATATACATTTTATTTTTTTAATGTAAATTTTATTACAAATCTCTATTAAAGGCTTAATTTCTCAAATACATAGAGAAATGACATACATTTTACATGTAATCACATAAAATATTTTTCCATCTTAGTCTTTTTTATGGAAAAGATCTCAAATAAAAAAAAGAAGTGAAATACAGTACGTTTCAGTCTACCTTCAGACTCCATCAAATCAACCATTCTTCAACTGATGGGCATCCCTTCAATTTCTAATTCTTTGCTACCACAAAAAGAGCGACAATAAATATATTTGCACGAATTGATGCTTTCCCCTTTTTTGGAATCTCTTTGGGATATAGACCTAGTAGTGAGATTGCTGGATCAAAGGGTATGCAGAGTTTAAGAGAACTTCAGGCATAGTTACAAATTGCTCTCCGGAATAGTTGGGTCAGATCACAAATCCACCGACACTGCATTATTGTCCCAATTTTCCTGTATCCCCTTCAATACTTATCATTTTCCTTTTCTGTCATATTGGTCAAACTTATATGTATGAGGTGGTGCCTCAGAGTTGTTTTAATTTGCATTTCTCTAATCAAAAGTTATTCAGAATATTTTTTCATATGACTATAGATGGCTTTTATTTCTTCATCTGAATACTGCTTGTTCATATCCTTTGTCCGCTCATCAATTGGTAAAGAAAGATTTTTAAAAGAATAAAGAAAATGAAGAGGGAAATATAATGTGAGTATGATAATTGTGATTGATAAGAGTGGCAGAAGAAAAAATGAAAAAAGAAATGAGAATCATTTGAGGAAGTTATGGAAAGAGAATGAAAATTACTAAACAAAATAACTCCTTAAAAACCATGATTGCCAAATGGAAGCTAATGACTCCATGAGACATCAAGAACCTCTATATTTCTATTGATAGTCAACCATCCACTTATTCAAACTAAAATCATCTTTGACTCTTCACTCTTCCTCATCTGCTCCTCCCCCTCAACATTCCAAAATCCTTTTGGTTTGGAAATTTGGTTATCATTGAAAAACTTCACTAAAGGACACACATTTTTCAATACTTCTCTTCCAACTTTCCAAATGGTCCAAATGCTTCTTGAATGTCCATTTCTTGCCTTCATACTACATATTGTCCACTTTGGTTGGGTAAATAATCCTGAGTATTGGGCCCATAGCATACATTAGCCCAAGATGGATTTATGATCCCATCAAGGTTAAGAACTCTCTAGTGAAGTTAAAACCCATCTAAAACTTCGTACATGTTTTAAGAATGTTACCCCAAGTTTCAAAGTAAGGAACTGACTTGTTCATGGTCACACATTGAACATCTGTTAGCAAAAGAGAGATATAAATCTTTGCCCAGGTCCCATATTCTCACCAGACTACCTCTCATGGTTTATGCCATAACACAATCAATTGCACAGTTCCTACTTACAGAATTCCTCTTGAATCTATTATATATTCTCTAATTACAGTGCTGCTACCATCACACTTGTAGGCTTCCACTTTTTGAAGGATGAAATTGCTCTGCTTTGGGAAAAGAGAGAGCTCCAATAGATGTCTAGATAACCAAAGTCTACAACATAGCTTTGATTCAGGTTTATGATATGTTTTCAAAGTTGCTCATCTATTTCCTCTTCCTACCCAGGTAGTTGGTAGTACATCAGACAAATACTTTCTGCCATGTTTTATCCCTCTTGTTCTTGGATTTCTTCACATTAGAGTACTTTTTTTTAACCCTTACTTTCAGAGAGAGTTAGGTGGCTCATTGGATAGAAAGTCAGACATAGAAAGGGAAGGTCCTGGGTTCAAATGTAGCCCCAGACATGTCCTAACTGTATAACCCTGGGCAAGTCACTTAAGCCCCATTGCCTAGTTCTCACTACTCTTCTACCTTGGGATCAATATTGTTCAGAATTTGTATTGATTCTAAGACAGAAGGTAAGAGTTTAAAAAGAAAACCGCTTGGTTTCACTCTTAGAACCCATATTAAGTATCAGTTCCAAAGCAGAAGAGTAATGGGGATTAAGTGACTTGCCTAAGGTAATACATTTAGAAAATAGTCGAGACCAGATTTGAACGCAGGACTCCATCTCTAGGCCTGTCTTTCTAACCACTGAGCCACTTAACTGTCCCAGTATATATTCTTAATAGGGAACATACCTTCTCCGCCATCACTCTCCACCTGGTCTGTTTCTCTGCCAGAGACCCACCAGGTATGGGTCCACCCCATCAAATCACCATATCTAACAGGTGAAATTTGCTTCCTTTATTTAATTTAATTTTCTATTTTAAAGTCTTTTTATTATAATAATCACTTATCTTTTATATGCAAATATTTATAGAATTATAAATATTTTATATTTATAAATGATCATGTAATCACATTATAGTTTGATAATTATATCATATTTTATATATTATTAAATCATAAGATAATTTATATTAACAATGTTATCATTTTAATTTGATTCGCTTTAACAAGTCTTTATTAAGCATTTACAATGTCTTAGGGACTATGCTAGATGCTAAGAATACAAAGACAAAAACTAAATAGTTCTTGCTCTCAAGGACCTTACATGGGGGAAGAAATAACATGTAGCAGATAATAGAAAAATATGGACAAATTAAAGTTCTTTTATGGGAGAGGACTGATGGAAGAATCCGAATTGATCTTTTAAAGAGATGGCACTTGAGTTAAGGCTGGAAGGGGATTAGGGATTTTAAGTGTGAAAGGGAATTTTTTTAGCTAGAGGTCTTTTAGGACTAAGTGTTAATGACTTAAGTTAAGTGTGAACTCTCTTTGTTAAGTAGGGTTACTTCAAGTTCCTGATTGATTAACAGTAAAATAAATAAAGGGAATAAAAAATTCCCTTTCACAAAAGAGATAGGAGAAGAGAGCATTCCAGGAAAGAGGGGATAGTTTGCACAAAGAAACACTGGTAGGAGATGGAATGTTGTATGAGATAATCTGGCTGGGATGTGGCATAAATAAATGAGAGGCAATGGGAAATCATTAGGAAGAGGATGATTACTTGGAGACAGATTGTAAAGGCTTTAAATGTCAAACCACTTGGATTATGTATTTTATTCTAGATGTCATAGGGAGTCATTGACGCCTAAGAGCAGTGGCAAAGTCAGATCTCTGCTTTAAGAATATCAGTTTGGGGGCAGCTAGGTGCAGAAGTGGAATGGGTGATGGACCTGGAGTCAGGAAGACATCTCCCCGAGTTCAAATTCGGCCTCAGACACTTACTAGCTATGTGACCCTGGGGCAAATCACTGAGCCCCATTTGCCTTTTATGTATATGAATATCTATTTAAAGTTCCTTAGTCCATGTTTGTCCAGAGGAAAGTAGTCAATAGCTAGGAAGAGATCAAAGATAAATGAGAGTGGGGATGAGAGAGGGCAATCTGCTGTAGAAGATGGGATGGAATGAGGTGACTTAAGTAGATGGAGGAGTTTTGCCTTGGCGAGGGGAAGGGTTGGGGAGAAATGGGAGCAAGAATATAAAAGAATGAGAAAATGTGTGAGAGAGAGAATAATAGAAGAGAGAGATAGAAAGTATGGGAGAGAGTATGAGAGAGAATGAAAGAAAATGGAAGACAAAATAAATTATGAAAGAGACAGAAAATAAAAAGACAGAGAAACAGAGGAGAGAGACAGAGACAGGCAGAGAGGGAAACAGAGGAGAGAGATAGACAGAGAAACAGAGGAGAGAGGAAAAAATATGACATGAGATAAGAGGGGGAGAAAGCTCTCAGTGGATGGTCTCATTTTTCTTAGTGAAATATATAAGGCAAGATTTTCAGCTGTGGGGGAGGGGGTTGTGGAAAGGGGCACCATGAGAGGCTTGAAAAGATTTGGAAAGTGGAATGGTGAGCCTCTAGGAAGGGATGAAAGGATTGCCTTGCTGCAGTAAGGGCCAGGTTGCGATAATGTAACCTAAATTTCTGATGAACCTAGTCAGCACTTTTTCGTGATTTTCTTCATCTTTATTCATCAGCATGTGCGTAAAAGCCAAGGCAGCAAAGTCAATCAGTGCTGAGGCTTGTCAGAAGATACTAAATCCCGATGGGTAGAGGAGTTTTACAGCTTAGGCTTCTAAATTTTGTTAAGATTCCAGTTTTGATTATTTCACCATCATTGAAAAATCCACTATAATCCTGATGGATGTTCCTGGGCTTATGATTTGTCTTTTTTTCTTGACGTTGGTAATTACAGTGTTGGCTTTTGATTATGATGTATCTAAGAGAGTTGAATCTTACATTCTTCCTTTTGGGATGCTATAGATTCTATCTATTTGCAGACATATTTTTGGGGATTCTAGAAATTTTTTTCTAAAACAATTTCTTCAAATATAACTTATTTTTTCCTTTTTCCATACATATGTACATGTGTATATATATACATATACATATTATACATACACAAAATAAGAGAATAGTTTACCTGGCAGATCTATGGAAAAGGGAAGGATTTATGACCAGTAAAGAGATAGAGAGCATTATAAGATGTTAAACTAATCATTTTGATTATATTAAATTTAAAAGGGTTTGTATAAACAAAACCAATGTAACCAAGATTAGAATGGAAACAACAATGGGAAAAAAATTTATAAAAATTTCTATGATAAAGAGTTAATTTCTCAAAACTATAGAGAATGAAGCCAAATTTATAAGAATACAAGCCATTCTCCAAGATGCTTTCAGAAAAAGCTGGAAAGACCTACATCAACTGATGCAGAGAGAAATAAGCAGAAACAAAAGAACATTGCACACAGTAATAACAATATTATATGATGATCAACTGTGAAAACTTGGCTGCTCTCAGCAGTGCAATGATCTGGAAGAATCCTGAAGGATTTATGATGGGGAATGTTTTCCCCTTCCAGAGAAAGAACTGTTGGGAGTTCGATGGATATGAATCAAAGCAGACTATCTTTCACATCAGTGCATTTAAGGTCTTATTTCCAGTTTCGGTTTTATTTGCTTATCATCTCTGAGTAAGGGGACAGAATGAAGGGAAGGAAATAGTTTGAATCTTATTGTTTTGGTTGAAAATTATTACATGTAATTGGAAAAATAAAATATCTTAGAATCAAATTACAAGTTGCATTTTTATAGCATCCTCACCATTTCAAGATGAGAACAACAACTATGTTAGGTGGGCAAATTTTATTCCCATTTTAAAAATGAGGAATTGGAAATTCAGGGAGGAAAGGTAACTTGTCTAGCTGAAATCACACTAGTTCGTGGCATAAAATGAAACAAGCAGGATTGAAAATTCAAGTCTTTCTTCAACCTAATCCAATGCCCATTTGTACTAGTACACAGTTTCTCTTAGATGACTACCATCTCTTATGATTATCTCATGATATGTCTCATAACTCTTATGAGAGGCAAACAGGAGTTTTAGACCCATAACCAGGGACCTTGGGTTTGAGTCTCAGCTCCAGCCGTGGCATGAGAGTCTGGGCAAATCATTTCACCCTTGAAGCCTGTAAAATAGGGGTGGCGATACTTATACTATCCACTCCACTGAACCCTTTAGTTGCCTTAAATGTAAAATGGAACTAATATTGCCTGCCTCAAAAGGTTATGGTGAGGAGAGTGTTCTGCAAAGCTATGAACATCCAGGGCAACTGGAAGTAGCACGAGGGCTGGAGTCAGGAGAACCTGGATTCAAATCTGGCCTTGGATGATTCCTAGCTGTGTAACCCTGGGCAAGTCACGTAAGCCCAGTTGCCTAGCCCTTGCCTCTCTTCTGTTTCAGAGCTATTACTATGACAGAGAATAAGGGTTTAAAAACAACAACAATGACACAAAACTTTAAGCATCCTATAAATGCGAGACACTCTCATACCTGGGACATATCACATTCTGTCCTACATTAATTATTTTTCTATACCAGTGATCCCAAAGTGGGTGGTACCACCCCCTGGTGGGTGCTGCAGTGATCCAGAGAAGCGGTGATGGCCACAGGTGAATTTATCTTTCCTATTAATTGCTATTAAAATTTTTAAAGAATTAATTTCCAGGGTGCTAAGTAATATTTTTTCTGGAAAGGTGGCAGTAGGCCAAAAAATCTGGGAACCACTGCTGTATACCATCTTAGTTCCTCCACCCCACCCCATCCTTCTCATTTATTGAAGGTTCCTTAAAGGCAGGGACTGATCTTCATTTATTTCTGTGAGGTCCATAGTGCTTGGTACAATGCCATGCATATGGAATATCTGGTGAGTGTGATAAATGCAAAGAACTTCATAAGTACTTCCTTCTATTTTCATAGTTTCTTAACCTGAAAACACAGAATTCCAACTCTAGAAACAACTGGAAGGGTCAAAGGTTTAAGGTCACAGAGATAGAAGGAAATATCAAAGCCATTTGCTACAACACTACCCCTCAAGAACAGATGGGGAAATTCAGGCTTTGAGACGTAAGAGGACTTTCATAAGGTCTCCCCACAGGTGACAGAGATCAATGTCCTTTAGACTCTGGTTCAATGACTTCAAATTTTGTGCCATTTCTACACACCAGGAGTGCAAGGCATCAGGAATTTCTCTTAAGGCTGCATTCACAAGTATAGATATAGATTCAATAAATACTCAATACTACTTACGAATTAAAAGCACAAAAGTGATGGCAATATTGATTTTATTGTTATTAATCAAATATATCAATATACATTTTAACACAGATATCTTGCCCTTCCTCATTCTATGATTCAGTCGTTAAGATGAATGCATTATAAACCACTTTAAGGACAGCTAGGTGAGTCAGTGGATACAGAACCAGGCCTAGAAATAGGAGATATCTGGCCTCAGATACTTCTTAGCTGTGCGACTGTGGGCAAGTCACTTAATATTAATTGCCAGGTCTTTGCCACTCCTCTGCTTTGGAACTGATACTAAGACAGAAGGTAAAGATTTTTTTTTTAAGAGAGAAAAAGATAAAAGGCAAAATTTTCTAGATTGATATCTCAGAAGACTTTGTAGGCTTTAATTTGGAGGAAGGAGACTTGGAGGATCTTGCAGAGAAAGGATTTGGTGAGAGTTGCCATCTTGGAGCTCATGGGATAGATAGGTAAACATGGCGTAGGGCTGAGAGCCTTGGGCTGGGGGGGCTGGAGCCTTTTCATCTCAGAATCAAGAGGTACTAAAGGGGTCCTGCACCTGATCAGCACCTCTTCTGTACCATCCCCAACAGAAGGAATCCAACCTCCACTCAGACACTTTCTATGAAGAGGCTTTCACTACATTTGGAGGTGGCCCATCCCACTTTAGGGCAGCCTAATTACACTGAAGGAAAACTGACCTCTCTGCACTTGCCACTCATTATTCCTACTTTTGCCATCAGAGGTCAAGTTTCTGAAGCTCGAGTCTCTCAGCCTTCTCTCCACATCTAGAACCTGCTAGTCCCATGAAGGCACAAAGCACTGGATTAAGGGAAAGGAAGCAAACGGGGAGCCAGGATCATCAAATTAGCCCCTCTCCCTACCAGCACCATCACCTGACCCAGAGAGAGGTGAGAGCAGTGGGACTGTGGGAAATGAGGCATCTCAGGCTACTCCACCTCAAAAGGAAACCCAGCTGTACAGCCTGGTCCTGAAGCCCCTTCTGGGGCCACTATCTCATTCTGAATTTCCTCCTAGGGTAAATGGTCCTAATAATGTCCACTTGCCTAGTTCACAGTACCATGCTACGGAAACTCGTGTGATAAACCTCATAGAAAAGCAGCTGCTTGGCGCTCCCCAAGGACCCATTGAGGGGGAGAGGCAGGGAATAAGCTTTTCCCGACTGTTTTCCACAACCTGGTTCCATGAGAATTTTAGATGCTGGCATAGGAAACGATGCTTCCAGAACATTTGTCATAGGCAGCAATGTTTGCACATGAAAACAGGTTGAATTTTCTTTTTTTTTTTTATTACAGTTTTCTCTGAATTAACTGGCCTTTACATATCCTCAGCCGTTGCATTGGACTCTTGAGTCCTTTCCAATGTTCAAGTGACAGGTAGGGGATAATAGTAGTCAGCACTGAGCCTGGAGTCAAGATTGGAGTTCAAGTACACTCTCAGATACTTACTAGCGGTGTGACCCTGAGCAACTCATTTCACCAGGCTGCCTCAGTTTCCCTAATGGTAAAATGGGGATAAATACCCCTCCCTCCCAAGTTGTTGAGAGGATTAAATACGATGATATGTGTAAAGCATTTAGCATAGTAGATACTACCTACATGCTCACTATCATTATCATCATCATTATAAATTCACAACTAAACTAATTTGGGAAATGGCAGTGTAACCAAATCAGTGAGTAGTATAATAGGTACTTTGTAATAGGATTCTGCTGCATCAAAAGTTAGATGCCCTAAACCAACATGAATAACTTCTCCTACAGAAAATACAAAGAGAGGGGCAGCTGGGTGGCTCAGTAGATTGAGAGCCAGTCCCAGAGACAGGAGGTCCTGGATTCAAATGTGGCCTCAGATACTTCCTATTTGTGTGACCCTGGGCAAGTCACTTGACCTCCATTGCCTAGCCCTTACCACTCTTCTGCTTTAGAACCAATACCCAGTATTGATTCTAAGACAGAAGGTGAGGGTTTAAAATATATATATATAAAGAGCTTTGGAAAATGGGGTGGCACGTCCTCACAAATGGCATTGCTGGAACCACTTACAGGAATCTCAAGTCCTTGGGCTTAACAAATCCTGCAGCTGACACACACACATACACCCTCCACCTTGGCTTGGACAAACTTTAGATAAGGTTTCTGACTGGAGTCCTCATCTCCTCTACCTCCACCAACCTTATCAGCATTTATTAAGCTCCTTCAGTGTACCAGGCACTGTGTTAAGTGCAGAGTAGACAAAAGAAGACAATGTGAGAAGCCTCTGAAACTAAAAAGGGATTGGAGGTTTCCAGGAAAAGAGATTATCATTTGGACTTGAAACCAAGGAGGTCAGAGGGGAATCACAGGAGGGAGATAGGTCCAGGTATGCACTCGGATCTGAGAGATGGAGCGTCTCGTTTGGGGAATATCCAGGAGGCCGGCGTCACTACATCAAAAAGTATGTGTCAGAGAGTGAGGTGTGAGAAGCCTGGAAAGATGGGGTCGGGATGGGGAGGCTTTGGATGCCACACAGAGGATTTCATATTTTATTCTGAAGCCAAGATGAAGTCACTGAGGTTCCCTGAGTGGGGATGAGGGTGTGCCATGGTTGGTGCTTTAGGAAAATCACTCTGCTGTGTATGGACTAGAGGCAGGCAGTCCCACCAGCAGGTACAGCAACTGTCCAGGCATCAAGGGAAAAGGGCCTGCACCAGAGGAGAGAAGGAGGCCTGCCTATTCAAGACATCTTCAGGGGTGAAATGGCCAGGCCTCCACCACAGTTTGGACATTTGGGGGCAGGGGGAAGGTGGTGAGAGATATGCAAGGTCCAAGATGACTCCTGGCCTGTGGGACTGAGAGAGTGGTGGTATCCCCTATTGAAACATTGAAGGTAGAAGGGGGTAGATTATGAGGAAACAGTAAATTCTGTTTTGGAATGGAATTAAAGCTGTCCAGTGGGCATCTGAATGGCAGTTGGAGGTATAAGATTGGGGAGTCAAGAGAGTTTGAGGCAGAAAAGGTAGATCTGAGAATCATAGTAAAGAGATAGTATAAATCGATGGGAGTTGACGAGATCCCCAAGTAGTTTAGAGGGAGCAAAGGGCCTAGGACAGAACCCTGAAAGATACCTAGGGATAGAGGACATGTTCTGGAGGAGGATCCAGCAAAGGGGACAGAAAAGGAAGAGTCAGATAGAGAGGAGGAAAACCAGGAGAGAGGGGTGTTTTGAAAATCTACAGAAAGGGGGCAGCCTGGTGGCTTCAGTGGATTGAGATCCAGGACTAGAGACAGGAAGTCCTAGGTTCAAATCTGACCTCAGACACTTCCTAGCTAAGTGACCCTGTTCTGGGCGAGTCACTTGACCCCCATTGCCTAGCCCTTACCATTCTTCTGCCTTGGAACCAATGCATAGTACTGATTCTAAGACAAAAGATAAGGGTTTAAAAAAAAAATCTAGAGAGAACAGAGTAAGAGGGGAGGGTGATCCACAGGGTTGAAAGCTGCAGAAAGGTCAAGAATAAGGACTGAGGAAAGGCCTTTGGATTTGACAAACAGGAAATCATTGGTAACTTTAGAGAGAGCAGTTTGAGTAGAATATCCCTAGACACAATCCCTAAAAACTGGATTGTAAGAGATTTAGAAGAGAGTAAGAGGAAATGAATGGAGGCATTGATTGCAAATAGCTTTTTAAAAGAGTTTAGCCACAAAAGAGAGGAGATATAGGACAATAGTTAGCAGGGATGGAAGGATCAAAGGAGGGTTATGGGGGAGACAAAAGCCTGTTTGTAAGACATAGAGAACACACAGAGAGAGAAACTGAGAGAAAGAGATATGGAGACAGAGAGAGGGAAGAGAGAGACAGAGAGAGAAGAGGGGAGGTAGGGAGGAAGAGAGAGACAGAGAGAGGGAGGGGGAGAGACAGAGAGGGAGGGAGAAAGGGAGAGAGTGTGTGAGAAAGAGAAAAAGAGAGAGAGGGAGGTGGGAGAGTGTGAGAGACAGAGACAAAGAGAGACAGAGAGAGAAGGAATGACAGGAGACAATCTGTCAGAAGAGATGGGGTGGAATGGAGTCAGTAGCTTCATCATGTGAATAGGGTGAAGGAGGGAGGAGCAGAAGGCACTTGGGTGATGGGAGAAGAGGGGAGAAGAGTGACTTGCCTCATTTTCTAATGTAAAAATATGAGACAAGGTTCCCAGCTGAGAGAGTGGGGGGAGGAGAGCCACGGGAGGTTGGAAGGATAAGAAGGCTTGGAAAAGCTGCCGTGGAGAATGGGAGAGTGACTTGATAAGGGAGGTATATAGTGTGCCACTGAGGATGGCGGCGGATTTTCTCCACCTTCATGCGGCAGTACCTGGACTCGTGTGAAGTCGGTGGGGGGTAGGAATAGTCCAGGACTGAGGCTCAGTCGGTAACTAGCAATGTGATAAGGCAGCTGTGGGTTCAAGAGAGGGTTCCCCACGCCTCCGTGGGGCAGAAGAGGGTGCAGACGCCCCGAAAGGACTCCCCACGCGCCTCTTTTGGGCAGAAGATGACACTGAGGGCCCGAAAGGGCTCCCTCCATGCCTCCTTGGGGCAGAAGAGGAGCCCGATGGCCGAGGGGTCCTCCCTCCTCCACGAGGAGCTTCTTAGGAGCCCAGCCCAGATCCTATCTCGGCCCGGGCCGTGGCGCTGCGCCTCGAGGTGTCAAGGCCGGCTCCAGGGGCGGCGGGGAGGTACCTGAGCTCCTCCACCAGGCCGCAGAGCTGGATGATGGGCAGCTCGATATCCTCTCCGAACTGGGACTCGGAGGCTTGCAAGCTCTCCGTTTCCTCTTCGATGCTCGACATCCTGCCACCGCCAACGCCACCGCCACGATCCTGTACTTCTCGCGTCGCCTCGGAAGCCTCTGCCTGGGTCTTAGCTCGCCGCTGCAGGACGCCTTTGCCATGGCAGCGGGTGGCGTCACTGGACTGCGACGTGCGGCTGTGTGTTACCGTGGAAACGGGACGCTGCGTGTCCCCGGCGCCTGCGCGCCCGAGCTCCGGAAGCTCCAGCCTCCTCCCCTCCGCCCTGGGAAACCGCCTCCTCCTGCGGACGCCTTAGGGAGCGGCGTCTCCGATGCTGGCTGGGGGGAAGGCGGTCTTGCCAACGTCCCCGGAGTTCTCAAGTGCCCAGACCGGAGGTACCCAGAGGTCCTCCAGGAGGAACAGCTTGTCCACCAGGGTCTCCAACTCCGCCCAGGAACCTACAGATAAAAACAGCTTTTAGTCGCATTCCCATCATCCCGGGGCTGAATAAGCCTGTGGCCTCAGTTTCCTTCTCTGTGGAAAGAACAGCTCTCATTAGATCAGGGATTAACTTTTTCTGTATCTAGAACCCCTTTGCCAGTCTCGTAAAGCCTAGGGACCCCTTCTCAGAATAATGGATTTAAATGCATAAAATAAAATATGTAGAATTACAAAAGAATTTATATGGAAATAATCACCGGGAAAAAAATTTTTTTAAGTTCCATGATCGATGTGTAACTCCCTCGATAAATCCTTAGGTACAAGGACTGTCTGTTTTTGTAACCTCAGAGCTTAGCAAAGTGCCTGGAACATAGTAGGCACTTAATGTTATTGAATCAAACTAAAATCCCATCTTCTACAGAAAGCCTTCCCTAACCTCTGGTAATTCCAGAGTCTTCCCACTTTCAATTATTTCCTACTTATTCTGTATGTAGTTTGCTTTGTCAATATTTGCATGTTGTCTCCTCTGATTAGATTGTGAGCTCCTTGAGGGCAAAGACTATCATTCTCTTTTTGTATCTCCAGCGCTTAGCACACAGTTCCTGGTACATAATAGGTGCTTAATAAATGTTTATCTACATACCGATTTGATGATCTCTAAATTCTTTCCCAGTTCTAGAATTATACATTCTTATGATCCTTTATGTTAGTATCCCCTTTGGTACATAGGAGAGAGTTGGTCTGTTTCCTCACACTTGTTTCATTAATGGAGCATGCTAGAAAGAAGCAGTAATCCAGGGCAGCTAAGTGACTCAGAAAAGCACCAAGGCTGGAGGTGGAGGGTTGTGAGTTCAAATCTAACCTCACATACTTCCTAGCTGTGTAACCCTGGGTAAGTCACAACCCCAACTGCCTAGAAATTCTGCATTGGAACAGATACAATTCTAAGATAGAAGGTAAGGGCTTAACAAAAATACCTATTGTGCACAAGGTGCTGAGGATAAAAGGCAAAAATGAAAATGGTTCCTGATGTCAGTCTTAGAAGGGGGAAGAGGTTATGAGGTGAGGAGATATCATCACTATAACAATGTAGACATCATCAACATAATCATTCTACTTATGTGAATTGATGAGGTTACTAAGGTTGAGGTTGGCAGGGGAAGGGGAAGGGCCCAGGATAGGGAGGTTTGGAATGGGCCCACAATGACCTAATAAAGGAGCCTGAGGAGTGATCAATCATCAATAAACATTAAGTGCCTACTATGTGCCAGACACTGTGCTAAGTGCCAGAGGCACTCTGATGATTAGGATAAGAAACCAAGAAAACTTCTAGAAAACCCAGAAAAGAATATGGTATGTAGAAGCAGAGAAAGTAGTTAACCATCAGGTGTTGCAGAGAGGTCAGAAAGAATGAGGATTGACAAAATATCATTAGATTCATCAATCTGACCATCATTGGTCACTTTAGGAAAGACAGTTTCATCTGAGAAGGGAGATTAGAAGCCATACTGGAAAGAGTATAAAAGACAGAAAAGCAAAAGGCATTGGGTGTTAACTTTTTCAAAGAAGTAGACTGGGAAAGGGAGGAGTAATAAAGGGTTCCAGCTTTCTGGGACTCACTTCTACCTTATCTACCTCTCAGGAAGGACCCCTCCTAACTTTCCTTATGGGTCAGCTCATGTACTGCCTCCTACAGGAGACCTTCCTAATTCTCCCACCTCAGAAACTACTTTGTATTTGTAAAGGGTTTTCGGAAAAAACCAAGTGCACTAAGGTGGTACAATTGGGCATGGAGTCAAGACCTGAGTCCATCAGCATCAGATACTTCCTAGCTATTGTTATATTCATAACCTGGAAAATTATGGATGCCACTTTGAATGACAGGGAGGCAGTTGGAAGACATGGAATGTTCCCAGGTGCCAAGAGCCAGGGGCAAACATCGGTTGGCCTGACTGTATAAATACCCCTGACAGCCACTTGGAACAGGTCTTTAGGTCTCTAAGTCTTTTTAGATCTCTAGGTCTCTGGGTGGTGAAGGGAGGAAGGGAGGTCTATGAAGAAGAGGGTAGGAAGAATCTGAATATTTCCTGAAAACTGTGAGAGCTAGTACATCACCAAACACTGATAGTGAGAAAGCTGAGAGAATAAGATCACCAACACAGCTGCATCAATAGCAGTCCCTAATCTCTGGCTTGGTTGTGGCCAGGCTAGGCCAGAGGTATGGTGGAGAATAAAGTTCCAGCTTCTACTAGATCAATAGCCTCCAGGCCTGACTGTCAACTAGTTATAGATATTAGGTTTATAGGGTCTCCAATCCGCAATCCTTGTCCTGTTTATCCTTTCCTTGATTATAGATAAAGAGAGTTTTAACAAGTACCTTCCTGAGTGGTCTTTATATCATGACCCTTGGGGAGGGAGTCAAATACCAATTATAATCCAAGGCATATCAAAGCCCTATATTAATTTATCCAACCCCAGGTTGGACCTGAAAGGGTTACCCATCCATCTAACCTTTCAGGGTCCTCCCTGGGCAACTGTTAGAGAAAGGGGAAATTATAACAACTATCAAGTGTGATCAGAGTGGATGTTCCTCCATCATCTGCAACTAGGGAGAATACAGATAGATACATTCACATCACTGTATATCTATATCTCCTTAGGACCCCCCTTTTTGTTTATAACACTATGTAACCCTGGGAAAGTCACTTAATCTCTGTTTGCCTCAGTTTCTTCTACTAGAAAATGAGGATAATAATAACCTCCATTTTCCTCAGTTTTTTCAACAGTAAAATAGGGATAATAACCTCTGTTTGCCTCAGTTTCTTCAGCTATAAAATGGGGATAATAATAACCTCTTTGCCTCAAATATTTTCAACTGTAAAATGGGGATAATAGTAGCACCTACTTTCCAAAGTTGTTGTATCCAATGAGATAAAACTTGTAATGTGCTTAGTTAGCACAGTTCCTGCACATAGTGAATGCTATGTAAATATTAGCTACTATTATTAAAGCCCTATATAGATAGTAAATGCTACCTATTTGTACATTTTCTTTATATGGTTTTCTATGTTTATATTGATCCTGACACCAGGCTTCCCTGGTTTCCTTCAAGTTCCAAGTAAAAATCCCACCTTCTTTGGAAGTTTTTCCTGATCCCCCTGCTTCTAGTACCTCCCCTTTGTTACTTATTTACTATTTATCCTGCCTTTAGTTTGTTTGTACATAGTAGTTTCCGTATTTTCTCCCCCATTAGACTATGAATTTCTTGAAGATGAGGCCTGTCTTTTGCCTTTCTTTTCATCTCCAGCTCTTAGCACAGTGTCTGGCACATAGAAGGTATTTAAAAAATGTTTTTTGACTGTCTGATCCCACTCCCAGGAGAATATAAACTTTAAAGCAGGACTATTTCACCTTTTGTTTATCCTTGTATCCTTTCACTTGTGGCTACACAGTAATGCTTATTCAATGAATTGAGTAACTGTAGTAGAATGTTGGGAGCATATACACTCAGGCTATTCCCTGAGCCCCAGGAGAAAGACAGAACTTCTTGCCAGTTTTTATGGAGCACATTAATGTGCTTCTTGATAATTTCTAGGTCCCTATTAGTTGAAATTTTCTGCATGTGACCCCAGGAAGGATGAATTTCAATTAATGGCATTTCTCACAGAACTCACAGAAGATCAGTTCCCACCTCCCATCCCATCACCCTCAAACACAAGCTATGTATCTATAAAAGCTGTCAACTCTATCCAGGCATGTATTTTTGACACTCCATGTGCATCTTACATCTTCTTTCACCTTTCAAATCCAAGGGTAAGATCCTTGAGTAAAAAACTGATCGTTTTCTTATGAATTGGCTCTGTGGTGTCATCTGCTACTCTCCATCGTCAGCTGGTCAAATGTGTATCCTGAGAAAGCATCTAGAAAGGTTTGAAGGGAAATAGAGAGGAGGTAAGGCTCAACTGTAGAACAATTAAGTTTGGAAAGGGGGAGCTATGGGAAAGAGAGTACTGCCATGACTGGGAGGACCCAAAAGGAGAGCTTCTCCATGGCTCAGGGAAGAATGGATCAAAGAAGGTTCTAGGGGACCCTTGGCCCTAGACTGTGTCCAACTCAGTTCAGCAGAATAGAAACGGAGACAGACCCAGTTACTCTTCAGCAACAAAGGCCATACACTGAGAAAGAATTTTTTTATTCCCTTTGTCTATTTTGAGTTAATCAATCAAGAACTAAAAGTATCCCTACTTAATACTTAGTAAGCCACTAAGTAAGAGAGTTCATAAGTCACTTGCTAGGAAAAAAAAAATTCACTCCCCCAAAGGCCACAAGCACTAGGTAAATTGGGAGGTTGTGATTGGTTCCCGTGAAGTGGGAGAGAGACAGGAAGTGATATGGAAAAAGGGCTATAAAAGGTGAGGAGAAGAAATTCTTTCCTTCCTTGGCTCTTCAGGGAGGACTTTCTCTCTCTCTCCCTCCTCCCTCCCCCTCCTTTCCCCCTCCCTCTCTCCCACCCTCCACTTCAGTGGGACACTCTCTTCAGCATGAACTCTGTTGAAGACTCTTGGCAGTCTTGGCCTCCTGTGGGCTGAAGATTCTTGGAGGTTTTTTAGCTTCTCTTGGCTCTTCAGATTTCAACTTCTTGATTAGGACCTTGGATTCTGGTGAGATTCACTTTAGGATTTGCATTTGTGGTCTGGAGGATTAAGACTTGGGTTATTTGTAGCTAGGCAATTTTTTTCTACTTCTTTCCTATATTTGCCACTTTAATATCTCTACCTTGCTGTAAATAAAAGCTGCTAACAGTCCTTTTGACTTAAGAAGTTAATTATTTTTTATAAACAGAAAATCACAATAATTTTTTAAAAATTCTTATATTTGTCAAACCCATTTTTACTTATTACAGGACTTGGCTGGAGTTCATCCCACTCTAGATCTTTTGGGAACTGGGGTACCAACTGATTAAAAGAGAGAATGAAAGAACTCTGAAATGAGGGAAGCACAGGACACTGCAGGGTCAGAGCAATTTAGAGAATTAGAGTCCAGGGACCTTTAACTATACTACTTGTACAAAATCACTCACAGCATCTCTCTGAGCATCTGATGATCCCTCCTCTGTCAAGTGAGAGCTATAATCCCTCCTCTGACTCTTAGAGTTGTTGAGAAGATTATATGTGAGAATAGATATGAAAGATCCTGGATACACGGGAAAGATTGTACTTAGTAGAAAGGCAGGCAGACAACAAGCATTTATTTTTGCTAGAAAAGCTTTATACTTGGAAGGATGCTTTGAGTAACATTTTTATGATGGCCTTTATAATTATATATTACTATATCTATATATTATATATAAATATGTTGACTGGGGGAAGGTAGATGACCCAACAGATAGAGAACCAGGCCTAGAGATAAGAGGTCCTGGGTTCAAATCTGACCTCAGGCACTTTTTAGCTGTGTGACCCTGGACAAGTCACTTAACCCCCATTGCCTAGTTTTTACCACTCTTCTGCCTTGGAGCCAATATGCAGTATTGATTCTAAGAGAAAAGGTGAGGGTTTTAGTATATTATGAATTATAACATATGGAACCTATATTACATGTATTATATAATTTATATTATATATAACATTCAGGAAGAATCTATGTGCAAAGAGTACAGTATTGTACCTTTGGAGAAATATAGAATTTGTATAACAGACACTGCCCTCATGCAACATGCAGTTTAAAGTGGAGGGGGCAGAGAAGGCACCCTGACAGATAGCTATAATTCACAATTTTACTTAAGTACATTAGCTGCAAAATTGTTACCTTAAGATTAAATAGGAGAACATGATTATGCCACAGAGGTGGACAGATACAGCTTTAGAAGATGGTATATGAGATTTACTTCAAAAGATAGGAATTCAAGGAGCAAAGAGAAGGAAGGAGAACACTGAAATAATTTCAAGAAGCCCTGTAGCCTGTGAAAGAGAATTCTTTACTCTATTGTCTATCCTGAGTTAACACTAACTTAAGTACCCCTACTTAGTACCTCACTAGACTGAAGACAGGATTAACTCCCCCTGGTCTATTTTTAAATTGAATCAACAAAAGATTAAACACTCTACTTACTACTAGGTGAGAAGCCATAAAGGTACTTAGAGAATTCACATCCTTAGAAATTCAATCAGCAGGAATCTTCAATCTTTTTTATGAGAACTTAACCTTCACAAGGTGAGAATTAGATCCTACAGACACTGCCCTCTGGGCAGTGCTAGACAATTTGGAAACTGTGATTGGCCCTGTGAAGAGGAGAAGGAACAAGAAGTTACCATAAAAAGCAAGCTTTGAACCCCTTCAGGGCAGATCCTCTTTGAGAAGATAGTCTGAAGAGATTGTCTTCTGGAGATAGTCTTAGATAGTCTTTGAGGGGGAGCTTCACTGGAGACTATGGCTTGGATCATGGGCTCAGAGCTCGACTTCTACTTAGACTCTGACTCTTGGATTACTTCATTGGGTGAGTAAAAGGCTGACCTCTTTCCTAGCTTCTGGAGAGACTAGCTTCCATCTTGGAGGAGGCCACATGGTTACTCACTACCAGCCTTCCTGGTTGAGAGCTAATTAATCTATGTCTGGATTAAACAGACCCAGAGCAAAACATTTAGGTTGATAGGATAGATTAACTTCTCTGTCCCCCTCACATTTCTCTTCCTTATTGTTTCCTCTCTATTTGTAAATATTTGTAAATAAATTTCTGACTAAAGGTATAATAAATACTGGTGACCACATAGTTTCATATAATCATCATCATCCAACCTTTAATTTTAACCTTTACAGCCTCCCCCATCCCTATCATCCATAATTTCATCACATTTACACATGTACCTAGCTCTAAGCCTCTACTTTTCTCATTTCTCTCCTATTTGGCACTAACCATGTCTTTAATTTCTGAAAAAATCAGATGATCATTTTAATCAAATTAAGGTAATGTAAATAATGACTACTGGTCCACTGGGACAATTTCTAAAACAGAAGAGTAGCAAGGGCTAGGTAATCAGAGTTAAGTGACTTGCCCAGGGTCACATAGGTAGGAAGTGTCTGAGGCTAGATTTAAACCCAGGATCTCTTTTCTCTAGGCCTGGCACTCTATCCACTGTGCTGCCCAAAATGAGACAATTTCAAAGGAATTTTTTAAGAGGAACTAGATAAAGAGGCCTGAAAGCTGCTTTGGGGCCCACAAATTCCAGGTACATGAGATAATAGAAAAGGCAGTCAGCTTTCCCTATGTTCCCAGTCGAATAGGGAATGTTGTCTCTCAGGTTGCCACTGGTGCCCCAACTGTTTATGATGTCAGGAGAGGAGGTATTCACAATGGTAATGGTGTTGGAGGCTTATTCAAATCTGATTACCTTATTTCCTTAGAAGAGAAAAACTCTGATCCTGGGCAAGTCTCTTGACCCCCATTGCCTAGCCCTTACTGCTCTTCTGCCTTGGAACCAATTCACAGTATTGATTCTAAGATGGAAGGTGAGGATTGAAAAAAAAAAAAGAGAGAAAAGAAAAACTCAAACCCAGAGGCCTATTTCAGAGACAGTTAGTGTTAAAATTATTATCTGGGATAAGATGGATGCCACCTTGACTGACAGGGATGGCAGTTGAGAGATTCAGAATGTTCCCAGGTGCCGTGAGCCAAGGGCAAAAGCCAATTGGTCCCACCCTATAAATACCCTCTAAGAATTACAGTTGGGGTCTCAGAACTCAGAGCTGAGACTTGAGCAAACTTCTCTTGGAGCAAGAACTGGGACAGGGGGAGGTAAAGGGGGAAGGGTGGTAGAAGAAGAGGGTAGGCCTGAACCTGAACCTGTAACCTGTGCTTAACTGTGAGAGAGTTAGTGATCCATCAATATTATTGGTAGTAGAGCTGAGAGAATATACAGATCATCAATCAACATCTATATCAATAGCCTTCCCTATTCTCTGACTTGGCTGTGGCCAGGTCAGGTCAGAGTTAGTGAGAGGGTGAAGACCTCAAGCCTCTACCAGCCTAGCAATCTCCAGTCCTAATCAACAATTAGCTTAGTAGCCAAACAATAGCAATAGGGTTTCCAATCTCCAAACCTATTACTTTGTTATCCTTTTCCCATCAATAGATAATACAGTGATTAGCAAGTACCTTCCTGAGTAGTTATTCTATCACAGCCTTTAAGAAGAGAGAATCAATATACAGTTAGACATCAATGTTTCCAAAGCCAATCAATAGCCTATTAACAACTAATCCAACCTCGTGTTGGGCCTAGAGAGGTTAACCATCTACCTAACCTCTCAAGATGTCCCAACTTGGGCAACTGTTAGAAGGAAGCCACAGATAGGCTTAACCAACCAAGTCTGTCAGAGAGAGAGAAGAGGGATAGATCAAATCAATAGCTATTGTGAGAGGAGTAGGTGTTCCTCCTTCACCAACTATAGCTGGCTTAGACCTTGGGCACCTGATCCCTCCTTTATCCATACTATTCCTAAGATCTACACATCAGCCATCCTCTAATATCTAGAAGGAAGATCTCTAGGGAGATAGTAGTAGTAAAAGGAAGGATACAAAGAAAGAAGATCATAAACATATATCTACTACTCTTCATTCCTTTTTAACATTAGCCAAGAGACCTAGAGCCCAAAGCTAATTAGGAGATCTGGTAAATCTATAATAATTCAAGTTGGAGCCTATTGAAGCATTTACTTTGTAAAATAATTAACTTGTTGGGTTTGGAGCCTTGGGTTCTGCTACCAATACCATACAATATGTAGTGATGCTAGGATAGAAATAAATATTTATTAAATTCATACTGAATGCTATTGGGCCATTTTCTCTTTGGTATTTCGTTAGATTTTTTTTTTCAGGACCATATCAGACAGGATCTCAGAGAACTTTGAAATTAGCACCATTAAAAAAAAAAATCTGATCAGATTGGGAGCAGGTGGATTGGCTCAGTGGATAGAGCACTAGGCCTAGTGATAAGAAAATCTGGCCTTAGACACTTCCAAGCTGTGTGACCCTAGGAAAGTCACTTATAACCCACCATTGCCTAGCCCTTAATGCTCTTCTTCCTTGGAACCAATATAGAATGTTGACTCTTAAGAGAGCTTCCCACTAGATGTAATCCCCAGGGTTATTTTAGGTGGCAAGAAAATAGGTTGGAAGATTCTTAAAATACCATTTTCATCACATCACTACCCTGCTTGAAAGCCTTTCAA
This sequence comes from Gracilinanus agilis, assembly GCF_016433145.1. Taxonomy (NCBI): domain Eukaryota; kingdom Metazoa; phylum Chordata; class Mammalia; order Didelphimorphia; family Didelphidae; genus Gracilinanus; species Gracilinanus agilis. The sequence goes on along the minus strand of NC_058131.1, from coordinate 40,452,956 downwards.
GATAAAAGCCTTCTTTTATATGTAGACAAAGTCCAAACTCCTTAGCCTGGCATTTAAGCCTCTTCTGTTCAAGTCCCTAATTATCTCTAAGATCATAGAACCCTAAATGTGTCTAAATGTGGTCTGATCTTATACTAGAACCACCTGGGAACAAAGGCAATATTGGGTTGGACTTGGATAAGGGACTGCTCTAGAACATCAGAAACCCTAGCTTTTCAGCTGCCTCCAAAGAGTAAGTGAGTGCCCCCTCCCCTTACTAAAAGTCTTTAAGCAAATGCTGGGAATGCTGAAGGGATTTGTTCTGGAGTAGGTGGGACTGGACAATCTCTGTGGTCCCTTCCATCTTACTATTCAGTGATGTAGTTCCAACTTTATCTCTCCTTATCTCCCCTGGTCCTATCTTACTGAAGGAACATACATACCCTACTCTTGTCTGTCTCTATTTTGGAATGCCCTTCTAACTTCATCTGTGGGCTCCTTCCTGGATTACTCCAACCCACAATAATGTCTACTTCCTTTCGACTCTCAGAGAGTTTTTGGTCCATAACATTTCCTACATTATTTTGTTTTGTCACTTAATTTTTCATGTGGATGCCTGTCTTCCCAACTACATCATAAGTTCTTTGCCTTGAATCCTTTGTTATTCAAATATTTGGGGCTCCATGGATTTTAAGTGAAATGAAATAATTAGAAGGAAAAATCCTTTGCTGCCTTTGTCTCTGTCATATCCTCTTTTACATTAGAATTGTACCTTAGGGAAAAGGAACTGACTTTTTCCAAATGTACAAATTTGTACAATAGTGACCACAAAGGCTGTTATTCCATACCTAAAGGACATTCTGGACCACTGGGGCAGGTGAGTTGGAAGGATCTTAAAATCATTTAGTCCAACCTCCCCACCTTAACTTTATAAATAAGGAAATCAAGGCCCAGAACATAAAATTACTTTTTTTTTTAAAACCCTTACCTCCTGTCTTAGAATCAATACTATGTATTATTTCCAAGCCAGAAGAGTGGTAAGGTCTAGACATTGAGGGTTAAATGACCTTACCAGGGCCACACAGTTAAAAAGGTTAGAAAAAAAAATGTTTGTCTGAGGCCAAAATTGAACCCAGGAACTCCTATCTCCAGGCCTGGCTCTCTATCCACAGAGTTGCCTAGCTGCCCCTATTAAAGTGATTTTCTAGAGATTATACAGATAATAAATATCAGATGAATCAGAGACTAAAAAATATCTTCAAGATGCTGCTGTCTTTTGCATTTTTTCTGATGCACCTGAGTTATCATTAGCATTCTGGGTTCATCTGATCAGATTCATTTTGTAATACAGTATTTAGCCTTGTCTGATTGCAACGGATTGTAACACCCAACCCCACCTTGGGGTGAATGTAAATGTCAGTGCTTGGAATTTCAAGAAAGCATTTGTGTTCCAACAAAACTTCAGTATCTCCTTGTTCTTGAGCATCTAGCTGAATTTTTATCTAGTTTGATCCCTATTCTAGCCCCTTTAGCTAATGCTTCAAAAATCCAGTTGCATCATAATCAGAATTTTGCTTTTATCATATATCCTAGGAACTCAATTCATCTTTACTGCCCATGAATTAAATAATCAACCCCAGAGGGAAAAATTTGTAAAGGACTTAGGGGGAAAAAAAAGGTCATTTCCCCTCATCTTTTATCCTGGTATCACAACCATCCAAAATTGGTGGCTTAAAATGAGCTATGATCATATGTAAAGCTTGGAAATGCTGAGGATTAACATGGTAAGTTTCATGATTCCTTAACAGAAGTACCTCATTGCTCATCTCCACAGAAACTCTTTGACTAGGAATAGCCTTTCCTAGAAAGTTGGGTGATAACACCATTTTTCTCTTTATTTTCTTCATGAGTTTTTTAAATTTTATTTTACGTATGAGATGTGTCTTCTGTCCTGACATGGGGAATACGGAAATATGAATTGCTTGAAAACACTTATAATCTAGTTATTTCAAACTATTTAATGCTTCATGGAGGGTAAGAAGGGAGGGAGGGAAAGAATCTGAAAGACAAAATGCCAGAAAACAATTGTCAAAAATTGTTTCTACATATAACTGATGAGGAAAGTTTTTTAATTAAAAAAAAAAGTAAGGTGGCTACTAGGTGGTACAGTGGATAGAGTGCTAGGCCTGGAGTCAGAAGATTCATCTTCCTGAATTCAAATCTGATCTCAGACACTTACTAGTTGTGTAACCCTGGGCAAGTCACTTTACTCCATTTGTCTCAGTTTCCTCATCTGTAAAATGAGCTAAAGAAGGAAATGGCAAACTGTTCCAGTATTATGGCCAAGAAAACCTCAAAATGAGGTCACAAAGAGTTGGACATAACTGATTACAGTTGAGATAACTGAAGCAAACGGAGGTTAATAGTCTTTCCCAGGGCTTCACATCTAGAAAGTATCAGAAGTCAAATTTGAACTCAGATCTTCATGACTCTGGACCCAATGCTCTACCCAATGAGCCACCAAGATGATTCCTGATGTCCTCCTACCTATTCCCATAAAGACCAAATATCACTTCTTTTTTTTTTTCAATTTTTTAAAATCCTTACTTTCTATATTTGTAATAACTCTAAGACAGGTTAAAGGGAATAGCACACTAATGAAAATATAATTATTGCCCTCATAAAATGAAAAGATTCTAGTCCCTTCTGTTTCTGTTTGGTTGATTTAAGGATGCCTTTTGTTTTTATATAATTATTTCCATATCCTATTGCCCACTGAGCTTTTTTGGTTCCACACCTCCCTACCCTGTTGCCCAGTGAGTGTTTAGTTCTTTACTGCCTTTAATTGTTGTTGTTGAGTCAGTTTCCATCACGTCCAACTCTTTGGAACCCCATTTGGGATTTTCTTGGCAAGGATACTGGAATGGTGTGCCACTTTTATAGCTTATTTTACAGATAACAAGACTGAGGCAAAGAGAGTTAAATGATTCACACCAGATTTTAACTCAGAAAGATGAGTCTTCCTGATTCCATGCCCAGAGTTCTAGCCACTTCACCAAGAGATAAGAGACTAAAGATCACATTGAGAATGGGAATGAGAAAAGAGACAACCTGCTGAAGAAGACAGAATGTTATGGGATCACTTGTGCGTGGAGAGATGTTGGCTTTGGCATAGAGAAGGGTTATCTCTTCATATGAGATAGTTACGGAGGTAGTCATAGTAGGAGATGTCTGAGGGATGTGGCAGGAGAAGGAGAGGAGAAGAGAGAATTCGCATCAGATAACCTCATGGTTTTTGTTTTTTTTTTGGTGAAATATGAGACAAGGTGGAATGAGTTTGGGAGACCCACAGGAAGCTCAAGAAGAAATGAAAAAGTTTGGAATAGTCACTGGGGTGAGTAGGAGAGCAAATCTATTAGAGATGTGTAAAAGGTTTGCCTTGCTGCAAGGAGAACCTAGTGAAAATTAGGTAACATGAATTCTCAGTAGATTCAGTCAATACCATTGTTATGTCTTTCTCCAAATTCATTCATTCATTGTAATGAAGGTGGGTGTTAATATGCAGTTATATTTTGGCTGGGTGTGTTTGGTGAGTGGACAAGGAATGTAAAATGTTGCACAAACTATCAGCATCCTCACTATTTTGATCACCTTTGCTTAGCTTTTTATAAGAAAAGTGTTTAATGTGGGAGAAGGGAGCAAGTTGGAAAAGAAATGTTATGTTTTCAGGACTACCATTTTTTTTTGGTGTTGCTATAAAATAGTTAGACATGAAATGCCACTAATTCTCAAAAATTAAGGAGGAGGGGCAGTTGGGTAACTCAGTGGATTGAGAGCCAGGCCTAGAGACAGGAGGTCCTAGGTTCAAATCCGGCCTCAGCCACTTCCCAGCTGTGTGACCCTGGGCAAGTCACTTGACCCCCATTGCCCACCCTTACCACTCTTCCACCTATGAGACAATACACCGAAGTTAAGGGTTTTAAAAAAAAAAAATTAAGGAGGAATTTCATACAGCAGGAGGGCAGCTAAATGGTACAATGATTAAAGAACTGTGCTTGGAATCAGGAAAATTCATCTTCATGAGTGCAAATCAAGCCTTGGACATTTTCTAGCTGTGTGACCCTGGGCAAGTCACTTAACCCTGTTTGCCTCATCTATAAAATGATCCAGAGAAGGAAACGGCAAACCATTCCAGGATCTTTGTCAAGAATACCCCAAAATGGGGTCACAAAGAGTTGGACACTGTCAGCATGGAATCTAGTGACCTTAAACTTGTGGCTTAGTGAGATCTGATGAACCCCAAGTTTTAGGAATAGCTTGTAGGCTGGAGAACCCCAAAGCTTGTGCTTCCCTGTTCCTGGGAGAATCTACCCTGAAGGGAATCTCAGGCTAGCAGTGGCAGACTGAATAATGGACCCCAGGGTAAATGCTAAATATCCTTTTGTCTTAGGTAGTCTTCCCCATTGTATCAAAGACCCTTCCCAGGAAGGCACACCTGGGCAGGGACCAGCCTTTAGTATCCATCCTTAGCAGTCCCTTCCCTTACACCCTGGCCTCTGGTTAGGATTCCTTTCCCAAGCTTGATTGTAAATCCCATCCTTACCAGTATAATGTCAATCATCTTTCCCAGCCCCTGGATCTTCCCAAATGGTATAGAGGTTCCCCAATTTCCTTTGTTCCTTGGAGTTGTCATCTAGTTAGGTGGCACTCCCAGGGGGTCAGGGAGCAGAGGAAGCAGAGTTCACTCTGCATAAAGCACAGCTCTGTTTGGAGGCCTAATCAGCCCTGTTCCCCCTTTCCCTTGATTAAAGAGTGGCTTTTATGACTATTTAATAGTTCTGTGTTTTTTCTAAGTTAACAACATAATGGATGAGAGAGAAAAAACAACTTTTCAAGCAGACAGATCAGGCACTCAAGTTGCATTTATTAAGTGCCTACCATATGCTAGGAACTGTGCTAAGTGCTGGAATTAGGGTTAAAAAATACAAAGTATTATTTTCTCCCTATTAATAGCCTTTGGGTTCAAATATAAATTCTATTTAGCACTTAAAACTCTTCATAACCTGATTCCTTCTTATCGTTTCATCCTTCTTACATATTACTCCCCTCCATGCTTTCTGTGGTCCAACCATACTCTTCTACTTGTTGTTCCTTCCATGAGATGCTCCATCTCCCATCTCCACACCTGGAATGCTCTCCCTTCTCAACTACTTCTCTTGGAATTCTTTCCTTCATGACTCAGCCCAAGAGCCATCTTCTAACAGAAGCCCTTCCTTGTCCCAGTTTCTAGTGCCTTCTCCTTTAAGAAGGCCTTTTTATCGGTTTTGTCTGTGTCTTTGTTATACCAGTACAAGGGTGTGCAGGAGCCATCTCATACCTGCTTAAGAGAACAGAATGATAAACATTCAGTATAAACATTTATACTTCAAACATCAGCAAATCTACAAACCAAAATCTGACTCCTTTCCTTCATCGTCTAGACCAGAGGGTCAACAAACTTTTGCCCTTGGTCAAATCCTGACCACCCAGACTGTTTTTGTATTGTCCAAGAGCTAACAATGCTTCTTACAATTTTAAAAACAATACAACTTTTTAATATGTAAAAGGCACCCAAATTTGACCCTAGACTGTAGTTGGCCAACCTCTAGGTTAGACTTAAGAAAGTAATGGAAAGGGGCAGCTAGGTGGCTCAGTGAATTGAAAACCAGGCCTAGAGACAGTAGGTCCTGGTTTTACATATGGCCTCAGACTCTCCCTAGCTATGTGACCCTGGGCAAGTCACTTAACTCCCATTGACTTGTCCTTGCTGCTCTTCTACCTTAGAACCAATGTGTGTGTGTGTGTGTGTGTGTGTGTGTGTGTGTGTGTGTGTGTGTGTGTGTGTGTCTTTGTGCTAAGGAAATTTCCCAACACATTTTTATTTGAAAATAAAATAAAATGTAATTTTCTGGAAAAAAATAAGCTTCCAGAGGGTAAGCATTTGTCTTTGTATGTCCGGTATTCAACATAATGCTGTAAGGGGGACCAAGGGGTTTTTTGGGTTCAATATATTAAAAGGTGGTCACCAGGGGGAAAATCCCCAATTAAGGAATAACCTCAAGTCAAAATTGACTTTTATGGAAGTTTATTTACAATTGAGAAGAGAGGAAATAAGGAAATAAGAATCTAACACAATAGATAAAATTACTAAGATCCTCTAATTAATCCAGGTAGATCTAATTAACCCTCAGCAGAGTCAGAGGGCCAGAGACCCAGTCTATTAAAGGGAAGTTCCTTAAGAGAAGTTCAGGAAGATTCAGTATTTAAACTCACCACGTGGACTTCTAAAGAAGATATTGAAAGCAGTCTCACCAAGGTCTCAGCGTTCCCGCTAGCACTCCTCCACAGACCAGAAGAGCTCCTTCACCAGAAGACCTTCTCCAGCAGACCTTCTTCTTTTAAAGGGGTCTCTTATGCATCACTTCCTGTGCCTCCTCCCTAATTTGTGTGTCCAATCACAATAGACGCTTCTCATAGAACTGCCTAGGAGGCAGTCAGTTGATTCTGATTCGTCACCCACTCTAGCACATGTGGGTTATAGACCTCCCAAAATTGGCCGTGCTTTCACCTTTGGCGATTAAATCTAAAGATGGGCAGTGTAGATTTAATCCAATTATCACAATGCTAAGCATTTACTAAATGCTTTTTGATTAAATGACTCATCAATGTGGGTATTCATTTCACCAGTGAAATTCATAATCCATCCATACCCTTTCATCCAATAAAATTCATATCCTTTGTCCTTCCATGATTCCTCCAGAGAGAACCTACCCAATCAATACATTGGAGGTGTCCTCTTAAGTCTTTTAATCTGTTTCAAAAAGACCAGTGTAACATTCCACACTTTTCATGTGTTAGACTTTGCTCTCACTACTTGGCCAACCCACCTTTTCCAGTCTTGAAGATATATTTTATGTCACTTCTTATGTGCACAAATCACACTGGAAATATGCTATCTCCTACTCAAATCTTCCCTTGTGGTTGGGGTCCCCAGCAAATCTTTACTTAAATTATGGCTGCTCTTCTGCCTTTTTGAGTTCTGAATCCCTCTTGCTCCTTCTCCCATCCATTGAGAAAGCAAGAAATGTGATATCAATTATACATTTGAAATTATGCAAAACATATTTCCATGTTAGCCATGTTGCAAAAATAAAAAGGCAGGAAAATTAAAGAAAGTGAAAAAAGTATGTGTCAGTCTGCACTCAGATTTCATCAGTTGGTTTTTTTTTTCTGTAAGTGGATAGCATTTTTCATCATAAATCCTTCAGAACTGTTCTGGATCATTGTATTGCTCAGAAGAGCTAAGTCATTCACAATTGATTATCATACAATTGCTGTTGTTGTATACAGTTCTGCTCACTTTACTTTGCATCAGTTTGTATAAATCTCCCCAGATTTTTACTGAAATCATCCTACATTTCTTGTAGCATAAGAGTATTCCATCATAATCATATATCACAAATTGTTTAATCATTATTCCATTGATGGGCATCTCCTCAATTTTCAATTCTTTGCCACTACAAAAAAGAACTGCTAAAAATATTTCTGTACAAATAAGTTATTTCCTGGGCAGAGGGATGGGTAATGTGAGAAATGTCCTCAGGTATGTGTGGAGAGGAGGAGGGGAACAGCCCCCTCTGGCATGCTCCAGCATGTGTGCCATAGCTTCACCAACACAGCCCTAGATATCACCATTGATGTCTGGGATGCAAACCAGGTTAAGAAGCCCTATATAAAGTCAATAATCTTACTGTACATCAGCAGCCAATTGAGGAATGACTCCCACATTGGTAACCTGCCATCTTTCCGTCTGTTAAAGCAAACAAATCTGTTTCCATTTTTGTGGTGTTCTTTGGTGCTCACTGTATTTGGCATCCCTTTCTGACTGTCTTTAAGAAAACACTATGATCCATGACTATGAGGTTTCTGTAGAGTTTATATAAAGCCTTGTTCTTATTCTTTTCTTACTCCTGAACTGTGTTTTCCAACATATTTTTGTCATGCCTACCTTTACATTTAAGTTTCTCATTATTAAAGGTTTTGTTTTTGTTTTATCTTGCTTTGTATTGGTGGAAGGGAACCTGTGATTTCATTAGAAACTTGCACTTTTGCATACTGACTGTCCCCTGTGCCTGGAATGCATATGCCCTCCTTAATTCTGCCTTACTGAATATCTCTCTTACTTGAAGACTTACCTCCTACATGAAACCTTTCTTGATTTCCCCATCTGCCTGTGCCCTCCTTCCCAAGCCATCTTGCATTTGACTATCTTACATTTATTATGCATTAATTCTGTATACTTATATAGAGTTTCCAAAATGTCTTACTGAGGCTTTTGGGACTTCTCTTTCGACAGAATGTAACCCCTGAAAAATAGTGATTATTGGGACAGCTAGGTAACACAATGGATAGAGCACCAAGTCAAGGGTCCTGGGTTCAAATTTGGCCTCAGATTCTTCCCATCTGTGTGGCTCTGGGCAAGTCACTTAATCCCACTTGCCTAACTCTTATCCTTCTGCTTTGGAATCAATACACAGTATTGATTCTGAGACAGAAAATAAAGGTTTAAAAAAAGAAAATGGCAGTTGTCTCATTCTTCATACATATAGATATAGATATATCTCCAGCAACTGGAACAGTGCCTGGCATGAAGGAACCTAACAACTACATATTGATTATTAACTGATTGGAATAGGGAACTCCCAATGAGAAAATTCACAGAGAGGATGGGATCTGAGCTGAATATTAAAGAAAGTCAAAGAATCCAAGAGGAAGAGATGAGGAGAGAGAGAGTATTCCAGGTGGGAGGGATCAGCCAATGCAAAGACAAGGAGTCAGGAGACAGAGGGTTCCACATGAGGAACATCCAGTAGAGACACAAGACTTGGACTAAGACTGTTCTAACCAAGTCTGGATCTCTATCCACTATGTCATACTGCCTCTTCTCTGTCAATGGAATTTGGCAGATCTAAGCAAGTTACTCTTCTTCTCTTCCTCATCTTCCACAACAGATATCGGTGCATAAACTACAATTATCTTGAATTTGAGTCTTTCTGCAGTTTCTTGGCAGCACAATGCAAGAGGACCTAGCATTCCATGAAATGATGTTTCTTCCTTTGGACACCTGATAAAAATCAATTCTGTTGCTTCTTTTATTTGGCCCTCCAGGAAGAACGTGGGTGCCATTTTTCTTTTGAGCTGCAAACTTTTTTTTTGACTCTAGTCTTCTTTTATAATATCAGAGTGATACTGTCTCTGATGACTTTATATTATTAGGATTGCCTTAGATTCTAGATCTGGATGAGAAACATCAGGATTAACTTGATAAAACAATGACACATGCACTAGAAATAACACTGCAGGTATTCTGCTCAAGAATGATTCAGACCAGCCCTGAGAGGTCCCTGAGTCCTTGTAGATAAGTCTAAGGCTGCCATTGTTGTCAAAGTTGCATCCTAGTCTACATCCCAAGCAGCTGAGGAAAACATCTCCTGTTACTAAGCAGAAGTTTCCACCCTTGCTGCCCAATCTGAGACCCCCATCCCCTCTTTCTTGGAATACTATAAAACCTGCAGCTGCCTCCTCTTCCTCCTCTTCCTCTTCCCCTTCCTTCTTCTCCTCCTCCTCCTCCTCCTCCCCAGACTTGGTTCTATTCCAACCCTAACACATGTGTCTCTGTTTTCTCTCTTTTAAAGGAAATTAACAATATTAACAATATCGCTGAACACACTGTGGCTCTTTGGTTTTCAGGACTTACTCTAGCTCTCTGGTTATAAGAGTTGACAATAATGAAAATAACAAGATTGGCAGGATTCCAGGAGGTAGCTAGGTAGCATAATGGATAGAGCCTGGAGTCAGGAGGACCTGGATTCAAATCTGGCCTTAGATATTTCCTAGCTGTGTAACTCTGGACAAGTCACTTAACACCAGTTTCTTAGTGTTGTGAGGAGGATTACTTAGTTATTATTTAGGAGACCTAGCAGGAAGGGCTGGAGAATTCCAAATGGAATGGGGGAGCAGGAAGTGTGGCCTCTCTCTCTGAGATGACTCCATGGTGGTTGGGACAAGTTGTAAGTGATCCTGGGAGACCTCAGAGGAAGTGGAGTTTGCACCAGATTTCCAGAGATCCTGAAGGAAGACTGTCATCTACTTGTGGGAGATTTTGGTAGAAACTATTAATCCCAACCTGAGTTGCAGGTTAACTTGGGCTGGGTCAGCTCCCAAATGTACCCACCTGAAGGAGTGCAGATAGTGGTCCTGGAGGAGCTGCAACATCGCTGGAGTGTGTCAGGACTCTGCTGTGAGGATTCCCACTTTAGTCCTGTTGTTCTCTGGGCCCTGTCTTGCTTAGGTCTCAGTTCAGTGTAGGTAAGTCCCTCCCCTGACCCTCTGGTTTGCCCATAGTCTGGAAGTGTAGAAACCCCTATTCCCATCCTTTGGTCCATAGTTCCCTTCATTAAATTTGTTACAAACTCTTGTCATTTGCTTGTTTTTCCTTAGCAGTTAAACCCACTCTCCCTAACTTGTTAAGTCCCCATCTTTTGTCATTCCTGTCTCCTACACACCCTTCTGGACCCACATTTAATATTTAAGTCAACTCCCCTGGTTTTCCTGTAAGACTAGTCCTTGCCTCTCTTCTATCTTAGAAATAATATCAAGTTTAAAAAGGGTTTTTTAAAAAGAGTTAAAAAAACAAAGATTGACATGATTCCATTCTTCTAAATAACAGGTTCATTCAATGGTGACTGGACAAGGAAGTGGTTTAGTATAATGAAAAGAATATTGGATTAGAAGTCAAGAGACCTCAGTTAATTCTGGTTTGATATTTACTATTAACTCTCATCAAGGATTTTTCTTATTCCAGGTCTCAGTTTCCTCCTCTGTAAAAAGAGAGGATGGGGCTGGTCAACCTCCAAGGTTCCTTCCAGCTCTGAAATTCTGATTATGATCTCTTCCATAAAAGAGAGATATCACCAAGGTTTGACTCTCATCCTAGCCTAGAACCTTTCTGTCTCTATCTTCCTTTCCGCCTCCCCCAAGAAAGCAGAAGCAGAGACTAGCAGATTTTTTTTTTATCTGAAAAGAAACAGGACACTGGGCGTGACTATGAAACGAAAGACTGTATATCCTCCTGTGTTTTCAAAGCACCCCAAAATAGATCTAAGTAGCAGCCTGAAGCAACACAGCCAGAGTTCCCAAGGAAAGCGTCAGTACAGGGGAGTGTTGGCCAATTAGCACTCAAAGATTGTGAAAAGCAGATGCCAGAGGGAAATGCCAAGAGCCATAGGACATCCAGTCCTTCTGTTCTCCTCATCCCTTTTCCTTATTCTCTTTGGGTCTCAGGATGGTGGGTAAATTTCTTTTCCATCTCTTCACATCAAGCAGGAACCTATAGCGTCTTCCTTTAAGCCAATTCTCATTCCCAAGATTGTTCACAAGATCAAATATATGTGACTCTGTGTGTGTGTGTGTGTGTGTGTGTGTGTGTGTGTGTGTGTGTGTGTGTGTGTGTTGGAAAGGAGAGGAGGGTTAGCACTGAGAACTGTGATGCCAAAATGACCCGTGGATGACATATGTGGGAAATTAGCACCCAGTTTCCCCATGGCATTGTCTCCAGGTTGAGGGTGCCAAAACTTAACAGCTTTTTTGACAGGCTCCTGATTTTCTGTGTGAACAGTCTATCCATCCCTCTGAATCTGATTCACTTCATTTCAGTTCAGTAGGCATTTAATAAACACAGTGCCAGGTGGGGAGACAATGACAAAGATGAGAAGTGGTAGTCCTCGAAGAACTTATGTATCCATTTGCAGCTTATAACCCATTTTTTTCTACTCATCTTGGAAAATCTTAATTATGCTATTCTTTGAACCACCCCAGAGACAGTCTACTCAAGAGACCAATGGCCTTCTTTGGGAGCTTTTAGTATTTTGTGGACACCAATGCAGAATTTGGATCGTCTGTATATTTTAGGATCATATGTGTTAGATGTAGTTATCAGAAGGGGCTACCTTGACCACCTTGACCTCATGGCTGGAGCAGGTCTTGTGATATCTCTGGAAAATGACCACTCCTAGAACCTTTGATTCAATCAGACTTTGATCATATCTAGAGCCTTTATTCTCATCAAATGTTACTCACTTCTCCCTGTTGCTGCCCATATTGGTCACTCTTCCCTATTGAAGTGCATATATTGCTTTTTTGTACCCTTACCTTCCATCTTAAAATCAATTGTGTTCCAAAGCAAATGAGTGTTAAGGACTAGGCGATCAGAGTTAAATGACTTCCCTAGGGTCATACAGCTAGGAAGTGTCTAGGGCCAGATTTGAATTCAGGCTCTTTCATCTCTAGACGTAGTACTTAATCCACAGCACTATATAGCTACCCTCTGTTGAAGTGTATTTAAATCCCAAGTCCTTCTGCCTCAGGGTGGGCACTTTTGCACTTTGGTAACCATTGTGTGGTGACCCCCAAACTACAGTTCCTCCCTCTGATCAAAGACCCTTGTTGTTGCCACTCGGTAGCCCTCTTTATTTCAAGTTGACATATTTCTTTATGTAGTTTTTTGCATGTAGGTCATTTTTGGTAATATGTTCCAGCTAACTTAAACGCATTACATGTTTCTCCAGTGGCCTTTGGATTCCCTCCAATTTTGATTCTTTAGAGATCATGTTATCCTCCTACTCTAAAATCTTCAGTGGTTCCCTATTGCCTCTCAGATAAAATATAAACTCTAGCTGGCACTTAAAATCCTTCACATTCTGGCTCCCATATCATTTACATGAATAAACATTTAACATTTTAAAGCAATTTATTTTACTTTTGCTTTCTCAGGCATAATTAAGGTAGAAAATGATGGCATCATAAGGCAGCCATTCATTGAAAGATTTCATGACAGTCCCAAAAAGAGATATTCAGAGTCACAAGTTTGAACCTCTGAAACAAGGAAACAGCAATGTTATTCAGTGGGATTTGCAACTTACTAGAAAATACCATCAGGAAAAGCAACAAAACACAAAGTCAATCCCTTTCATGTTAAGCACTAGCATTAGGCTGAGAACAATTGGAAATGTGTTCAAAGTCTGGTCCATTCCCTTCCCATAAACAAGCTCCTTCCTGTTTTCCTAAGGTTGACTTGGAGCTACCCAAGCACCAGAGGGACAACATCATTCCTTTTCAGTTCCCACCTCCAATTTGTCCCTTGTACTCTTCCAAGCCAATTTCACATTACTCTTCTTCTCACATTTTAGTCAAACTAGCATCCTAGCTCTTTCCAGAACTTCATAGGCCATTTCTCATGTCTGTGTCTTTGTAAATGTTGTCCCCCATGTCTAGAATGCCTCTTAGAGCTCCTAGGTTCTGTCTATGGGAGGCCTTTTCTGAATCCTAGGGTTTTAGGGAAAGGGGAAAGAAATAAGTATTTATAGATCACCTACTAAGCACCAGGCTCTGTGCTTTAAAAGCACAATTTTTAAAAATTTAAAATTTAAAAATTTAAAATAAAAAAAAAAGCACAATCTTTAAAAAGCAATCAGCATTTATTGAGTGTCCATTATGTACCAAGCACTGTGCTAAGTGCTTTATGATTATTTTATGTTAGGGTCCTTTACCTATAGATGCCTTGCTGTAGGTTCTCCAACTCATTTTTTAACCTATTTGTTTATTTATTAAAACATTTATTTGCTAACTCATTTATTTACTTGTTTATTGATTGATATATATAATTAATACATAAGTAACTATGCACAAAATAGATAAGTAATAATATATAAAGTAAATATATAAACAAATCTTTACTTATTTGTTTGTTAGCTTAGCTTTGAAAGCAGTAGAATAAAAACCTTCTTTTACCTGAAAGGTAACTTGAGTTACCCTGAGTGCATATATAGAAGGTAGGTATCTTTTTACCTACTGTTAGAAGATCTAGACAAGAGCTAAATTTGGTTTTGGTTTTATTTTTTTCTAAGATTTCCTAAAGACAACATTGTGTGGGAGCAAAAGAAATCAGAGATCTGTTTGGAGAAGTCGCCCCCAAATAAACCTGATCAGTCAGTCAGTCAGCAAATTTTTATTATACACTTATTCAGTATCAGGCAGGGTAGCTAGGTAGCACAGAGTTTTAGGTGAAGATTTCAGTTTTGTACCTGTTAAATTTGAGGTACCTTTAGGACATCCAGTTCAAGAAGATGTCCAAAAGGCAATTGGTATAAATTAAGAAACTAGGGTCCTAGATCATGGGTTATATGCAGCTCTCTAAAAACAAGAAGCGTCCCTCCACCAGAATAGAGATTCTATTGGGTCATAAGAAATGCTGAAGAGGACAATTACAAAAAAAAACCTGGGCAGACTTATATGAACTGATGCAAAGCCAAGTAAGCAGAACCAGAACATTGTTCACACTAATAGCAATATTGTAATGATAATTAACTGTGAAAGACTTAGTAACTCTGTTTCATACAATGATCCTCTACAATTCCAGGGAAATAATGTAAAATACTATCCTCTTCCATACAGGGAACTGATGGACTCAGAGTGCAGATTGAAGAATATATTTTTTCTCTTTCCTTCATTTTTCCCTGCATTTTATCTTGGATTGTGGCTAAATGTGGAAATATTTTGCATGACTTCAAACTATAGATATCATATTTCTTGCCTTCTCTAAGAGTGGAGAAGAAGCTGGAGGGAAGGAGAGAATTTGGAACTGAAAATAAGAATAAAAATTTTTAAATGTTTCTTGAATGGAATCTATATCAATAATCATCATCATAATTATTAGAATCCCTCCCATCTTATCCAACTTTCAAGGGCACTACTTCATCTGCTCCCCTCAATGTCCCTTTCAGGATGATTAGTCCCATTTGATGGTCAAAGAACCCAAAGTTCAGAATTCATGTAACAAAGGAGTTGGGTCTAGAAGTTAGGATGCCCAATTTCAAATCCTGTGCTCCTACCTGACTACATAGAATTTTAAAAGTCAAGGAATTCTGTATTTGCCCCATGTGTTCATATTGTGTCCATTTAGGCTAGATTCTCATCAGAGCAAATCCAGAAAAAAGTAACCAGAGTGGTAAAAGGATCTCAAGTTCAGTCAATATGAGGACTGATTAAAGAGGGTAGAGGAAGGCTAACTTGGAAAAGAGGAATCTTAGGTGGAACTTGATAGCTGTGTTTAGTAATGCATGGGACAGGGTCACAGACAGTGGACTCTACCACTGAAAGAAGTTCACAAATATGGAGCTCAGAAGCCAAAGTAGAAGACAACTGTTTGGTACCTAAGGAATGTCAAAGTATTGAGTCCAAAAGATTCAATTTATAGAGTCTCCAGTGTCCTCAAGTTGAATATGCTGTCCCTGGAGGTGTTGGATTCTATCTCCCTAGAGGTCTTCAGGCAAAAACTAGATGATTAATTATGGAGGAATATTATGATTCTACAAAGTTTTACCAAATTTTTTTGTTGATTCTGGATTCGTTGTCTCATGGTAAAAACTGGGGTTAACATATATTTCCTATTACAGTTGGAAACAATGATGTGTACACTACCTGCTTAGAAGTCCCTAGGATTTGTCAACTTGAACTATTACCTTCAAAAACATTCATTCACCCACCATCACTAAAGCATGTATGACATAGATATGGTCTCTTTCCAAAGCTAGATCCTAAAAAGTCAGGGGTTGTGCCATATGTAAGAAGTTATTTTTCATATATTATATAATTTCTGTACAAAGGTCATGGGTTAGAGAGAATTCCTGTGTATTCCTGGGTCTGGGTTCTGGGTCAGAGACTCCCTCCAGTCTACTGCTTTTCAAATTTTTTTGTCCTAAGAAATCCCAAGAAATATCTTCCTTTTTTTTTTTTAAACTCTCACCTTCTGTCTTGGAATTAATACTGTATATTGGTTCCAAGGCAGAAGAGTGGTACGGGCTAGGCAATGGAGGTCAAGTGACTGGCCCAAGGTCACATAGTTAGGAAGTGTCTGAGGTCATATTTGAACCCAGCACCTCCCATCTCTATGCCTGGCTCTCAATCCACCGAGCCACCTTGCTGCCCCAGAAATATCTTCCTTTTAACAAAATTTGGGTGCTAGATGAAGGAGACAACATTTCTCTTCCTCTCCATGTTCTCCATCACCTATGGTATGAGGAGGAGTGAGAGTCTGATGGATCATTGCCTAATTAGCTATTTACCAAGCAGAGATGTCTTGAGATGTTCAAGGGAGGGGCCGAATAAATGAGCTTCCAAATTGGATTTATAGACCCAGAGTTTCAGGGTCTTTGGTCATTTGATGGGGCCACTGATCTATCCACTTTATGGTTATAATGCTAGCCTAATCGATAAATGTATATTTCTTATGTATTGCATTGGTATAACCTATATCAGACTAGGATAACCTATATCAGACTATGAAAGCATTGGTATAACCTATATCAGACTATTTCCTACCTCAGGAAGGTGGGGAGAAGGGAGAGACAGAGAAAATCTGAATCCTAAAATGTCAGAAAATAATTGTCAAAAACTGTTTTTACGTGTACCTGAAATAATCAATGAATTAATTAAAAAGAAAAAAGTGAAATTGATATTCTTACCCAAAACCAATCTCTCAAAGAACTCTAATTATAAATGCATACCTATAGCAAATGCAACCTTTTCTAAGCTCCACATTGTGAAATGTAGTCTGTCAAAAGATCTACCCCTTTCAAAGCTTGATTAAAAGCATTAGCATTTTCTTTCCTTAAAATCAGGACCATCTGAAATAATCCAAGTGGGGTGCTGCTTCCCTTGTAGTCTAGTGCCCTGCACACAGTAGGTGTTTCATAAATGGCATTGGTGACACTGAAACTTTTCCACAAGGAAGCTATCAGCTCTTCAAGATGTCCAGCTCCTGTTTTAGAAAATATTATATGTATAAGACTTATTTCTACAGGGTGTGCACAGGCGGACAACCCTTCTAGTTGGTGGCCATTGTAGACCTAGACCAGTGGTTCCCAAACTTTTTTGGCTTACTGCCCCTTTTCCAGAAAAAAATATTACTTAGCTCCCTGGAAATTAATTTTTTTTTTAATTTTAATAGCAATTCATAGGAGAGATAAATGCACCGGTGGCCATCATCGCCTCACTGGATCGCTGCAGCACCCACCAGGGGGCGGTGGCACCCACTTTGGGAATCACTGCTCTAGACCAATTTCAGTTGTGTGCCTGTAACATTAGGCGTGAAATGTCTGTGGATAAGGTTCCCATCTGTCAGCTCCTTGGCTCTTGCCTTTTACTGAGAAGGATATTGAAACAGTGAACAAAATGACTTAATTAGGGCATAAGCTGGGTGGGATGTAGCAGGATCTCATGCCTATAAATTGGATATGGGACTTCAAAACAGGACACAGACTTTATTTCTGCCATCTTCCTGCTTCTTCTCAAGAAGGTTTGAGATGGGTTGTTTGTTTGTTTTTTCTATTAGTATGAGATTTCTTTTTAGCTATAGTTTGGGGAAGAGCCTATGTGTAAAGGGCAATTTGTGAGACCCATCCACATCAGGCAAGATGCCCATTGCCTCACTTTGTCTTCACAATCAATCACTTTGAGACTTAGCTAGGGCTTATCCCCTTCTTACTGATAAAGAAACTGCAGGGTGGAGATCAAAGGACTTGGGAGTAAAGGAAAGGGAAATTACAAAAAGTCAGTGAAGGGAGCACCTAAGTGGTTCAGTGGGTAGTCAGACTAGAGACCGGAGGTCTTAGGTTTAAATCTGGTCTCAGACACTTCCTCAGTGGGTGACCCTGGGCAAGTCACTTGACCCCCACTGCCTAACCCTTACCACTCTTCTGCCTTAGAACCAATACACAATATTGATTCTCAGAAGATAAGAGTTTAAAAACTTTTTTTTGCATTGTAAATTTTTATTTAAAAATATTTTCCTATATTTACATGATTCATTTTCTTTCCCTCCTCCCTTCCCAGAGCTGATAAGCAATTCCACTGCTTTATAGGAATGTTATCACTTGATACCTATTTCCATACTGTTTATTTTTGTAAAAACATTCTTTAAAGGCAGACAGTTCAGGAGCTGTCTCCTGTGAATAGAAAAGGAAGGTGCCTTCAGACACATCCTAACTGTGTGACCCTGGAAAAGTCATTTAATTCCCATGGCCTACTATTCTTCTGCCTTGGAACCAATACATAGTATTGATTCTAAGAAGGAAGACAAGAGTTTAAAAAAAAGAAAAGAAAGAATAAAAGGAAGATGAAAGCAGGGAGGATCATGGAATCATAGACTATCAGAGTTCAATTTTCACTTGCTACCTCCCATACTTGGAACATTCTCCCCTTGGTTGTGCCTCCTGGATCCTCTGATTTCCTTAGGTCTCAATGAAAATCCCAGTTTTTGCAAAAAGTCCTTTTAATATTAGTGTCTTCCAGAAGTATGTTTTGCATGACAATAAAAATTAAAATTTAAAAAGTTTTTAAAAACCATTAGTGCTTTCCATCTAAGTTTATCTCCCAATTTATCCTGTATCTAATTTGTTTGTACATAATTGTTTTCATGTTCTCTCTCTAGACTTTGAGCTCCTCAGAACCAAGAGAACATTATACATAGAGGCAGATACACTATGGCACAATTGAATATAATGGGCTTCTCTACTAGCAGCAATGCAATGATCCAGGACAATTCGGAGGGACTTTGAGAAAGATGCTATCTACATCCAGAGGAAGAACTGTGGGAGTAGAAACACAGAAGAAAAACAACTGCTTGATCACATGGGGCAACAGAGATATGATTGGGGATGTTGACTCTAGTCTAAACAATCATTCTAGTACAAATATTAATAATATAGAAATAGATCTTGATCAATAATACATGTAAAGCTTACTCAAATATACAAGGAGCTAAATCAATTATATAAAAAATCAAGCCATTCCCCAATTAAAAAATGGGCAAGGAACATGAATAGGCAATTTTCAGATAAAGAAATCAAAAGTATCAATAAGCACATGAGAAAGTGTTCTAAATCTCTAATAATTAGAGAAATGCAAATCAAAACAACTCTGAGATACCACCTCACTCCTAGCAGATTGGCTAAAATGATAGTAGGGGAAAGTAATGAATGCTGGAGGGGATGTGGCAAAATTGGGAAGTTAATGCATTGCTGGTGGAGTTGTGAACTGATCCAACCATTCTGGAGGGCAATTTGGAACTATGCCCAAAGAGCGATGAAAGAATGCCTGCCCTTTGATCCAGCCATACCATTGCTGGGATTGTACCCCAAAGAGATCATAGATAAACAGATTTGCACAAAAATATTTATAGCCATGCTCTTTGTGGTGGCAAAAAACTGGAAAAGGAGGGTATGCCTTTCAATTGGGGAATGGCTGAACAAATTGTGGTATTTGCTGGTGATGGAATACTATTGTGCTCAAAGGAATAATAAACTGGAGGAGTTCCAGGTGAACTGGAAAGACCACCAGGGATTGATGCAGAGTGAAAGGAGCAGAGCCAGAAGAATATTGTACACAGAGACTGATATATTATGGTAAAATCGAATGTAATGGACTTCTATACTAGCAGCAATGTAATGACCCAAGACAATTCTGAGGGATTTATGGAAAAGAACACTACCCACATTCAGAGGAAGAACTGCAGGAGTAGAAACACAGAAGAAAAAAAACTGCTTGGATACCTGGGTTGATGAGAACATGATTGGGGATGTAGACCTGAAAAGACCACACCCATGTAACTATCAATATTGTATAAATAAGTCTTGACTGACCACACCAGTGGAAATGCGAATTAGCTACT
>NC_058131.1:40417381-40432777 GCF_016433145.1 Gracilinanus agilis | reverse complement strand
AGAGAGAGAGAGAGAGAGAGAGAGAGAGAGAGAGAGAGAGAGAGAGAGAGAGAGAGAGAAACTGAAGCCCAGGAAAGGGAACAAGCATTTATTTATTAGTGCCTACTGTGTAACAAGGGGTTTACAAATATTTTCTCATTTGATCTTCATAGTTATCATCATCCCCATTTTGCAGTTGAGAAAACTGAGGCAGATAGAGCTGAAATGACTTATCCAGAGTCATACAGAGGTCATATTTGAACTAGAGTGTCCCATCTTCCTGAGCCTTCCATCTCCTGCTCAGCACAGTATGTTCCCCAAGAAAAGACTGCTTGAGACCAGGGCAGGGATCTTCCATCTGCCCCAAAGCAACCACTTCCATCTGTACCAGCACAAGGCATTTTCTACCTTCTGCTGCCAGTCCAATCTCCCAGCTGGCATATGGAGAACCTCCAGTGCAAAGAAGAAAAATCTTCTCTTAGACTTCAGGCTTCCCACCTTCCATTCTACCTGTCCTTTGAGGGTAGAGCCGTGGTGCTGTCTACTCAACGATGAACTCAGTGATGAACATTCTCAAACACTTCACATCTCAAGATCTCTGAACTCTTATAGATCATTATCCAAGCCCCATTCCATACCCCCTACCACTCATTTCCTCGTTCCCATCTTCCCATCCCTCCCACCCCAAAGTTATATCCCATCTCCACCTAGCTGTCCATCTGTGCCTTCGGGAACTCCTGTTCCAAAGACAGCAAACTTCCTCTCTGTCACTCTCTCCTCCTTCAGACTTGTTCCACATAATGAAGTGGCCTTGCCTAGCCTGTCCATCCCATCCCATCTCATCCAATAGATTGTCCCCTCTCATTCCTGCTCTCCCTTTTCTTCCATCTCTCCCTTTTTACTGATATCCTCTACTGTCTATAAACATGCCATGGCTCCTCTGTCCTGAAAAAACCCTCACTTAATCCTTTCAACTACTCGTGGTCCCATACCTTCTGCTCTTTGTAGCTAAACTCTTCGAATAGGTCATTTACAATAGGAGCCTGCCTAGGACTCTTCAATTGCCTCGGTCCATAAGTATGGGTTGGACTGATCTTGAAGATGATGCCTTATGGGCTTTTGATCTTGATTTCTGGTTTTTGCTTTTTAAAAAAGCTATGTTAAATTTATGAATTTAGCAGAATAAATTTCTAAATTTAAAAGCAAAAAAAAAAATCGTAGAATGTTGGAACCGTTTTGGAACAAGTTATTTCCCCTGTCTTGGCCTCAGTTTCTTCATCTGTAAAATGAGGAGGTTAGACTAGAAGATCATCCCTAGGGACCCTTCCAGCTCTAACTCCGGTCATCCCTCCTAAAGCTGGCAGGTTCTTAGAGAAAGAAAGAAAAAAAAAAAGCTCCATTTGCAAAGGGTTGGGGTGGGGGTGGGGAAATCTAGAGCTGTGTTTTTCAACATTTTTTCACCCTCCAGGCATGAGGATAAATCTGTACCACTTGCTCCAGCACATCTTAAAGGGAAATCTCACATGATGACCAAGAAACTGTGTGGTAGACAGAGACAGTAAAAATGTGGAGAAATGGGAGCAGAAAGGAGACGAGAGCAGTTACTCTCTACTGACTGCAGAGAAGCAAGATGTGAGGGAATGAGGGGGGAGTGGGGGGAGGCATTGGCTTCTCCTCCCTCCCCCAGTTCCCACTGCTTGCAATACTCCCCTCTACCCTCTTGAGACTCTTTGGTATCCATCGAGGCTCAGTTTGGATGCCATCACTGGATAGCCCTGTCTGCTCCCCATCCCATCCCCTACCAAGCTGCTAATGCCCTGATTCTCCCGGCTTAGTCAGTCGCTATGCCTTCTGCCTCCTCCCCTGAGGGCTCCTCCCGCCAGTGAGTTCTTCCTAGCGCTTCCTCCATCAGCATCCCTTATCCTCGGCTCCAGTTTTAAGCACCACAACCCTGGGTTCCTCCCACTACCCACCCCCACCCCCCACCCTCTGCCCCACTTTTCAGCTCCCCTTTGACATGTTGTCTTTCCCCATTAGGATGTAAACTGCAAGATGCTCATGGGCTGATGCACTCTCTCCCTTTTCTTGGGGGCTGGGTATTTATTGAATCCCTCCAAGGGCATGGCATGTAAGCTGGCACAGGATAGGGACTAGCAGGTAAACCTGACACTCTGGCTTGCACATATCAAGCACATAGTAGGTGCTTAACAAATGTTTGTTGATTGAAAAGCAGAGTTAGTGACAGGAACTCTCACCCTCAGGAAGTCAAGTCAATGGGCATTTATGAAATGTTAATCTGGAATACTCCTCAACTTGTGGTCAAAACTTGATTGTCCATTGGGTAGCTAGGTGGCTCAAAGAATTGAGAGCCAGGGTTAGGAACCAGAGGTCCTGGGTTCAAATCTGACCTCCCCTACTTCCTAGCTGTGTGACCCTGGGCAAGTCACTTAACCCCCATTGCCTAGCCCTAACCACTCTTCTTGGAACCAATACACAGTATTGATTCTAAAACAGAAGGTAAGGGTTTAAAGAACAGCTCTATTGTCCCAAGGCATCCTGAGGAGTACAGTGTCTGACACATAGTAGGTTCTAAATAAATGTTTCTTGACTGATTTACTGATTGAGAAGTCATCATAATATAACACAACAGTGTGTCCAGAGGTTCTGAAATGCTTTCTTTCAACTCAACTCTAATTTCCCATCACTGTCTAAGGCAGGCTTTCTGCTCTAGCCTGACTGGTTATGTACTGAGAGTTTGCTGGAAGGAAGCTAGATCTCAGGGGCAGAGAGGCTGGGTTTGAATCTTGTCTCCAATGACTATACATCTTGTAGGTGCCTCATTAATTCCATGTAGTCCCCATCATTAGACTATGAGCTCTTCAAAGGCAGAGACTTTTCCCCTCTCTTTGTATCATCACTTAGCACAGTGCCTGACACATAGTAAACCCTTAGTAATAAATGCTTGTTGACTCACTAATTGACTGACTTTTCTGCACCCTAGTTTTCTCTTCTATAAAAAAAGTAGGGGTGGGAAGGACTAGTTGGGTAATTCCCAATGTTTTCAAGACTTTTTAACATCAAAGAAATCCATAAACCCCATGTGGCAGAAATTGTATTATTAGAATCTACTAATTGAGAAAATACATAAGAAAAAGCTATTGAAATTCAGCATTGCTTTCAAATGAATTTATATTTTATTAATAATATCAGCATCTATTTATATTTGATAGCAATGGGTTCAGTGCCTTTTGAACAGAGAGACGTCAGGAACTGCTTTCTATTGTTTGAAAGGTGTGGTTTTTTTTCCCATGGTCTGCCTGAAAAATACATTTTTGTTTTATAAATGTCTCTGATCTTGCCTGTGGGAGGAAAAAAATCATGGAGACTTTCATTGTGCGGAGGGGATGCTTGTTTGTTTATGGATTCACATATTCAATTCCAGGAATATAAATTTTAACTTTATGTATTCTATCCATTTTGTTGTTGTTCAGTTGCTTTAGTCATTTCTGACTCTTTGTGATCCCATTTGAGATTTTCTTGGCAAAAATACTAGAGTGGTTGGTAGTGGAGTCCTTTTGTAGCTCATTTAACAGATGGGGAAACTGAGGCAAATAGGTTTAAGTGACTTGCCTGGTGTCACATTCATAGGATGAGAGGTTTAGAGCTGGAAAGGTACTAGAGGTCATTTCATTCAGACCCCTCATTTTATAGATAAAAATGAAAACCAGAGAATTTAGTAAGTTTTCAATGATCACATAGCTATTAAGAGTTTTTGTCAGAATTTGAATCTGGGCCCTCCAAAGTCCAAATTCAATCCTGGTAATAACTATCTTGGTTTTCTTTGTGCCCTTAGGCACTACTCAAAGACAAAAAAAAAAAAAACAAGGAGTCCCTGCTCAGAAGGAACATGAATATACATCCTGCAAAGATTCCTTCATTTGCACTTCAAAATGAGGGAATAGGCTCTCACTTTGGGAGACTGATAGAGACATACTTAAGACTAGGACCCCTGCCTTTTAGGCATATGTATTCATGGACCTCAGGACTGCCTGGAACCCACAGTGGGGGGACTATAGGCAGCTAAGTGGCTCAATGGATAAAGCTAGGAAGACTCATCTTCCTAAGTTCAAATCAGGCCTCAGATTTACTAAGTGTGACCTTGGCCAAGTCACCTAACCATGTTTGCCTCTGTTTCCTCATCTGTAAAATGAGTTGGAGAAGGAAATGGCAAACCACTCTAGTATCTTTGCCAAGAAAACCAGAATCCCAAATGGGTTCACCAAGAGTCAGACACAGCTGAATGAAATTGGAAGCCATTGGATTAAATTACTCAAATTCTATGATCTTCTCACAGTCTCCCTCAACACATTCCTCCCCCAGAAGCTTTGCTTCTGTTCTGTCCACCTATCCTTCAGTGCCCTTCCAAAAAGTCTTCCCATAGCATTTCAACTCATTTGGATTCCATTGAATTTAATTGAGTAATTGGGTTCTTATTATTTGTCAGATATCATAGTATCATGAAGGCCATGAGAATGAGGGGGAAAAAAGAAAAAAGAAAAAGTAGCCCAAGCCCTGCCTGCCTGGCCCTCTAGGAGTTTATGCTCTGTACACAAAGAAGTCAATACAAAATAATTTTGTTGGGGTAATAGGGGAAGAGCTCCAACAACTGAAGCACTCAGGGACTGCCTCCTCTTAGAGGTGGCACTTGAGCTAGTTTTTGAAGGAGAGACAAAAATGAGGAGTGAGTGCATTCCAGACAAGGGAAATAGCAAACAAAACCAGTTTGGCTGGAAAGCAGAGTTCATGAGGGGAATTAACATGTGAGCTGTCTGGGAGAAGAGACTGGAGCCAAATGGAAGAGGTATTTAAATGTCAAAAAAGTATGTATTCTTTCCTAGAGGTAATAGGGGATCCCTAAAGTTCCTTGAGGAGCAGAGCACTAATTTGCAGCTGTATAAAATATGGGCTGGAGAGGAAAGAGACTGGAGCTAGGGAGATAGATTGGGGAGCTAATGTAATAATTTAGGTTGCTGTTGTTAGATCTGACTATTCATGACCCTATTTGAGATTTTCATGAAAAATATACTGAAGGGGGCAGCTGGGTAGTTCAGTGGATTGAGAGCCGGACCTAGAGACAGAAGTTCCTGGGTTCAAATCTGGCCTCAGAAACTTCCTAGCTGGGTGACCCTGGGCAAGCCACTTGACCCCCATTGCCTAGCTCTTGCCACTCTTCTACCTTGGAACTAATATATAGTAGTGATTCTAAGACAGAAGGTATGGATTTAAAAAAAAGAGATACTGAAGTTGTTCGCCATTTTATAGAAGAGCAAACTGAGGCAAATGGGGTTAAGTGACATGCCCAGAGTCACATAGCTAGGGTTTGAACTAGTAGTCACTTAATAAATGCTAATTAACTGGCAGGTGAGAGAAATATCTTAGAGATAGAAATGACAGGACTTGGTAATGGGTCAGATTTGTGAGAATAAGGAAAAGCAAAGAGCTGAACATGATCTCAAGGTCTGGAACTTAGGTGCCTGGATACATGATGGTGTCTTTGATAAAATTGGGAAGTTAGAAAAAGAAGTGAGTTTTAGAGAGAGAGGACAATGAGTTCCATTTTGGACATGTGTTTGAGATGCTTTTGTGGCATCAGGTGAGATATCTAGGGGGCAGTTGGTTCATTGGTGATTTGGGTTTGGAGCTCCCAAAAGATATGGTTATTATTAACATGGAAATGATCATGAACCATGTGATCAGATCAGATCACCCAAAGGGAATACAAAGTGAGATAGGAGGGTTCAGTACATGGCATATACACCCAAGAAAGAGGGGTGGAGGGGAAGACCCAGATGATATTTCTTCAGTGAAGGAGGCTGAAGAGCAGAGCAGTCAGACAGGAAGGAGGGAAACCACAAGAACATGGTGACATGAAAAGCCAGGGAGGAGAGAGTGTCTAGAAGGAGGGACTGGTCTACAGAGGTTTATCACTTCTCTGAACTCTAATGGTTCCTAGATACCATTTGTGAAGCAGAGCTAAAATGGCTAGAGAAGAGCAGAATCTTCTTCCAACCAATACAAAGCATCTCAAAAGGATAGAAATCGAAATTGGATGAGTAAAGGGGCTTTCCCATGGGATACAGCCTTAAAGATAGGCAATATTAGGGGATTTCCATTCTATAAGGGGGCAAAATTATGCTTATCAAAGTGCAAGCTGATCACCCCTCACCCATAACACCTACTGTGCCAGAGTCAGAGCGAGGGCTTGGCAAGCTCTGAATTCTCTGGGGCCAGCTGAGGCTTGCCCCTAAGGACAGTGCAAGGCCTTGGCAGTGAGACTTGGGACCCAAGACTGAAGAGTGCAGAGCCTGGGCATCAAAGCACAGAGATTGGGCAGAAACAAGGCTGGCCACAATAGAGGTGGCAGGGACTGGAAAAATAGCCTCAGGACAAAACTCTTTAAAGTACACTACACAAAGAATTGCCTGGAAGATACTACCAAGGCAAATCCCTGTGAGACAGAAGCTAAGAAAGCAATGTTCACCAACATGCAGGAACTGCAATCCATAAGTAGCAAAAGAAATAAGCAGCAAAAAAAGCTTTTGACCCTGTATAATTTCTATAGAGAAAAAGAGCAAAATACAGAAGCAACATCAGAAAATGACAAGCAAATACATTCAAACTTTCAAAAAAAATGGAAACTGGTCACAGGTTCTCAAGGAACTCAAAAAGGAGTTTAAGAACAAAGTAAGAAAGATAGAAGAAAAATGGAGGGAAAAGTAGGAAAAAGAAATGAAAGTAATTAAAAGGGAAAATAAGAGCTTAAAAGAAAAAATTGCCCACATGAAAAAAGAGGCACAGAAATCAAATGAAGTAATAGGCAAATTGGAGACCGGAATTGACATGCTGGAAGCCAAGAAAAGAAGGATAGACCAAACCAAAAAGGAAAATCAAAAGATCATAGCTGAAAATAAGTCTTCAACAACTAGAATTGGGCAAATAGAAGCTAATAATCTCACATGACAGCAAGAATTAATAAAGCAAAATCAAAAGAATGATGAAATAGAAGGAAACATGAAATTGAAAAGAAAATCAACCTAGAAAACAGATCCAGGAGAGAAAATTTAAGAATTATTGGTCTACCTGAAAGCATGGGGAAAAAAAATAAAAGCCTTGACATTATATTATGAGAAATTATCCAAGAAAATTACTCTGATATTCTTAAACAAGAGTGCAGAATAGACATAGAAAGAATCCATAGATCACCCTCTACATTAAATTCTCAAAAGATAACCCCTAGAAATGTAATAGCCAAATTCAAGAGCTCCAAGTCCAAGGAGAAAATATTTCAAGCAGCCAGAAAGAGATAATTCAGATATCAAGGAGCAGAGCCCCAATTAGGATTACACAGAATCTGGCACCTTCCACACTAAAGGACCACAAGGTGTGGAATATGATATTCAGGAAGGCAAGAAAATTGGGTCTACAACCAAGAATCACTTACCAATGTAAACTGGCTATATACTTTCATGAAAGTATATTTCCAAGCATTCCTAAAGAAAAGACCAGAAGTAAATGGAAAATTTGATGTCAAAATACAAAATTCAAGAGAACCATAAAAAGGTAAACAAGAAAGAAGGGGAAAAAATTTTAAGGGCTTCAGTAAGGTTAAATTTATTATATTTTTATATGGAAAAATGATATCTGCAACTCTTTAAAATTGTCTTCATTATCATAGTAGATAGAAGAATTATGCATAGGCAGAGGTTGTGGTGCTAAGTTGTTTAAGATGATATGTAAAAAAATGGGGTGGGAATAGAGGATGGTACTAAGAGAAACTTGAACGAAGAAGAAGGATAGGATAAATTATACCACATAAAGAGGCACGTGGTAGGGGGTGGGGAGAAGAATACTGTTATAAGAAGGAGAGGAAGAGAGTGCTAATGGGTAATATTTAAACCTTACTCTCTTTGGAATTCAGTTCTGAGAGGGAAGAGTGGCCAGATCTACTGGGGAATAGAATTCTATCTTCCCCTACAGGGAAGTTGAGAGAGAATAATGAAAGAGGGGAGTGGTTGGGGAGTATTAAAAGGGAGGGAAAGATGTGTGTGTGTGTGTGTGTGTGTGTGTGTGTGTGTGTGTGTGTGTGTGTAGCAATTAATAGACCTTAGTGAAAAATAAGAAGGGAATAAGAAGTGAGGGGGTGGGAAGGAAAGTAAAATAAGGGTGGGGAAAAGGGACGGCTGATTAAAAGCAAAACACTGGTATAGAAGGAAATAGTGAAAGAAGAAAGGACAGGACTAAAAGAGAAAATCAAAATGATGGGGAATACACAGGTGGTAATCATAACTCTCAATGGGAATGGGATGAACTCACCCACAAAATGGAAGCAGATAGCAGAGTGGATTAGAAACTAAAATCCTACCATATGTTGTCTACAAGAGACACACATGAATCAGGTAGACACACACAAGGTAAAGGTAAGAGGCTGGAGCAAAATTTATTGGGCATCAAGTGAGAAAAAGAAGGCAGGAGTGACAATCATGACATCTGAGGAAGCCAAAGTAAAAATAGATTTGATTAAGAGATAAGGAAGGTAATTACATCCTGATAAGAGGTAGTATATCAATTAAGAAATATCAGTACTCACAATATGTATACACCAAGTGGTATAGCATCCAGATTTTTAAAGGAGAAACGATTGGAAATAGATAGTAAAACTATACTAGTGGGAGATCTCAAACTTCCTCTATCAGATCTATATAAATCAAACCAAAACATAAATAAGAAGGAAGAGAAGTAAATGAAATCTTGGAAAAATTAGAGTTAATAGATATATGGTGAAAAATAAATAGGGACAAAAAGGGATACACTTTTTCAGCAGCACATGGTACAATCACAAAAATTCACCATGTACTAGGGCATAAAAATATTGCAAAAAAATACCAAAAAGTAGAAATAATAAATGCAACTTTTCCAGATCACAATGCAATAAAAATTATAATTAATAAGGGTACATGGAGAGGCAAATCAAAAATAAATTAGAAATTAAATAATATGATTCTTCAAAATTGGTTGCTTAAAGAACAAATCATAGAAACAATGATTTCATTGAAGAGAATGATAATGAGGAAACAATATATCAAAATCTATGGGATGTAAACAAAGTAGTATTCGTGGGAAAATTTATATCCCTGAGTACATATATCAACAAATCAGAGAGGGAAGAGGTCAATGAATTGGGTATGCAAATTAAGAAAAATTGAAAGAGAACAAATAAAAAAAACCCAGATAGACTTATGAGAAAGAAAATTAGATACACTTAGAGGAAGAACTGTGGGAGTAGAAACACAGAAGAAAAACAACTGCTTGATCACATGGCCTGATGGGAATATTATTGGGGATGCAGACACTAAATGATAATTCTAGTCCAACTATCAATAATATGGAATTAGGTCTTAACCAATGATACATGTAAAACCCAGTGGAACTGTGTTTTCGGCTACAGGGAGTGGGGAGGTTTAGGGGAGAGGGAAATAACATAAAACATGTAACTATGGGAAAATATTCAAAATTAAAAAATAAAATAAAAGCAACCTCACCTTTGGAAAAATTAAAAATTAAAAAAATAAAAATCCCCAGATAAAAACTAATTTGGAAATCCAAAAAATCAAAGGAGAAATTAATAAAATTGAAAGTAAAAGAACTATTGAACTAATAAATAAAACTAGTAGCTTGTACTTTGAAAAAGAAATAAAATGGATAAAGTACTGGTTAATCTAATTTAAAAAAGGAGAAAATCAAATTAATTGTATCAAAGATGTAAATGGTGACCTCACCTCTAATGATGAGGAAATTAAGGTAATTATTAAGAACTATTTTGCTCGATTATATGGCAAAAATATGACAATCTAGGTGAAATGGGTGAATATTTACAAAAATGTAAATTGCCTAGATTAACAAAATAGGAAATAGCATACTTAAACAATCTCATCTCAGGGAAACAAATTGAACAAGCCATCAAGGAACTCCCTAAGAAATAATCCCCAGAGTCAGATGGATTCACAAGTGAATTCTATCAAACCTTCAAAGAACAACTAATCCCAATACTATACAAACTATTTGACAAAATAAGCAAAGAAGGAGTTTTACCAAATTCCTTTTATGATGCAAATATGGTACTGATTCCAAAGCCAGGTAGCCAAAAAACAGAGAAAGAAAGCTATAGACCAATCTCCCTAATGAACATAGATGCAAAAATCTTAAATAGAATATTAGCAAAAAGACTCCAGCATGTGATCATGAGGATTATTCACTATGATCAGGTGCGATTTATACCAGGAATATAAAGTTGGTTTAATATTAGGGAATCCATATTGACAACCAAACCAACAGAAATCACATGATTATATCAATAGATGCAGAAAAGGCCTTTGACAAAATACGACACTCATTCTTACTGAAAATACTAGAAAGTATAGGAATATATGGGCCTTTCCTCAAAATAATAAACAGTATATATTTAATATCATCAGCAAGCATCATCTGCAATGGGGATTTTAGAAGCCTTCCCAATAAGATCAGGAGTAAAGCAAGGATGCCCATTATCACCTCTATTATTTAATATTGTACTAGAAATGCTAGCAGTAGCAATTAGAGAAGAAAAATAAATTGACTGGATTAAAGTTGGTAATGAGGAGACTAAACTATCACTCTTTGCAGATGATATAATGGTCTACTTAAAGAATCCTAGAGAATCAACTAAAAAGTTAATGGAAATAATCAACAATTCTAACAAAGTTGCAGGACACAAAATAAACCTACATAAATCATCAGAATTTCTATATGTTTCTAACACAACTCAGCAGCAAGAGTTAGAAAGAGACATTCCATTTAAAATCACCCTAGACAATATAAAATATTTAGGAATCTATTTGCCAAGATAAACACAGGAATTATATGAATACAACTACAAAACACTTTCCACACAATTAAAACTAGATCTGAATAATTGGAAAAACATTAATTGCTCATGGGTAGGATGAGCTAATATAAAATGACAATCCTACCCAAATTAATGTACTTATTCAGTGCCATACCTATCAAACTATCAAGAAACATTTTTAATTGAATTAGAAAAATTTATAACCAAGTTCATTTGAAAGGAAAAAAGATAAAGAACATCAAGGGAACTAATGAAAAAATATGAAGGAAGTATCATATCTTAAACTGTACTATGAAGCAGTGGTCATCAAAACAATATGATACTGGGGGCAGCTGGGTAGCTCAGTGGATTGAGAGCCAGGCCTAGAGACAGGAGGTCCTAGGTTCAAATCCGGCCTCAGACACTTCCCAGCTGTGTGACCCTGGGCAAGTCACTTGACCCCCATTGCCTACCCTTACCAATCTTCCACCTATAAAGTCAATACACAGAAGTTAAGGGTTTAAAAGAAAGAAAAAAAAAAAGAAAAAAAACTAATATGATACTGGCTAAGAGACAGAAAGGAGGATCAATGGAATAGACTTGAGGTAAATGTCCTCAGCAAGATACTGTATGATAAACCCAAAGATTCCAGCTTTTGGGACAAGAACCCACTATTTGACAAAAACTCCTGGGAAAATTGGAAAACAGGGGCAGCTGGGTAGCTCAGTGGAGTGAGAGTCAGGCCTAGAGGCGGGAGGTCCTAGGTTCAAACCCGGCCTCATCCACTTCCCAGCTGTGTGACCCTGGGCAAGTCACTTGACCCCCATTGCCCACCCTTACCAATCTTCCACCTATGAGACAATACACCGAAGTACAAGGGTTTAAAAAAAAAAATTGGAAAACAGTATGGGAGAGATTAGGTTTAGATCAACATCTCACACCCTATACCAAGATATATTCAGAATGGGTAAATGACAAATATAAAGGAAACTATAAGTAAATTAGTTGAGCATAGAATAATATACCTGTCAGATCTATGGGAAAAGAAAGAACTTAAGACCAAGTAAGAGAAGAGAATATTACAAAATGTAAAATGAGTAATTTTGATTACATTAAATTCAAAAAGTTTTGAACAAACAAAACCAATGCAACCAAAATTAGAAGGGAGGAAACAAATTGGGAAAAAACCTTTATAACAAAGACCTTTGAAAGGTCTAATTTCTCAAATTTATGAGTAGCTAAATCAATTGTACAAAAAACCAAGCCATTCCCCAATTGATAAATGGGCAAAAGACATGAAGAGGCAGTTTTCAGATAAAGAAATCAAAACTATCAATAAGCACATGAAAAAGTGTTCTAAATCTCTCATAATTAGAGAAATGCAAATCAAAACAACATTGAGGTACCACCTCATACCTAGCAGATTGATCAATATGACAGCAAAGGAAACTAATAAATGTTGGAGGGGATGTGGCAAAATTGGGACATTAATGCATTGCTGGTGGGGTTGTGAATTAATACAACCATTCTAGATGGCAATTTGGAACTATGCCCAAAGGGCTTTAAAAGACTGTCTGCCCTTCAATCCAGCCATACCACTGCTTGGTTTATATCCCAAAGAGCTAATAGGAAAAAATACATGTGCAAAAATATTCAGAACTGCACTCTTTGTGGTGGCAAAAATTTGGAAAATGAGGGGGGGGGGTCCTTCAATTGGGGAATGACTGAACAAATTGTGGTATCTGTTCATGATGGAATACTATTGTGCTGAAAGAAATGATGAACTGGAAGATTTCTATGTGAATTGGAAAGACCTCCAGGAACTGATGCAGAAAGAAAGGAACAGAACCAGAAGAACATTGTACATAGAAACTGATGCATTGTGGCACAATCAAATGTAATGGACTTCTCTACTAGCAACATGCAATGCTCCAGGACAATTCTGAGGGACTTATGAGAAAGAATGCTATGCACATCCAGAAAAAGAACTGTAGGAGCTGAAATGCAAAAGAAAAACAGATGATTGATCACATGATTCAATGGGGATATGATTTAGGGTGTTGAGTTTAAATGATCACTATTGCGAATATTAATAATATGGAAATGGGTTTTGAAAAGTGATACATGTAAAATCCAGGGGAATTGCTTTGGGAGGGGGAAGGGAAAAAGGTAGGGAAAGAACATGATTCATGTAACCATGGAAAAATATTCTAAATTAATTAATTAAATAAATAAATTTAAATAAAAAGAATCTACCATTTGCCAACATACTAGTCACATAGGACACTGAAGTTTTTTCGTTTTATGCTTGTGGATCTTGCCTTCTAATTCTAGAATCCTTGATGGAAATGACAACAGCATACTTTCTTCTATCTACCTTGAATACCAGATACAATGGGAGACACTCTATAAATACAGTAATTAAATGTTGAAATTAAATTTTTCTCTCCATGGACCACTTAAGTGAAGCAAAAGCTCCCTGGAGGCACTTTCCTTTTCTGCCTCTACTAAGACAACCTAATCAGAATAAATAGGAAAATGTGCACTAGATCCTTTATTAATGATCAAGTCATCTCAGGGGCAATTCTATATGCAGGAGAGCTCTCTAGGTATGGTCCTAAGGGGCCACCAGCTTTTATGTTTATGACATAATGATGTCTACATTGCATAGTATTGATGAAAGGATAAAATTTGTCTAGAGAATCAGACAAGAAAAATGTAATAGTTGAAAAATGTTTTTGCCCAGATTATGACATGTGAATGTATGAACATTAGTCCATTGGTACATATTATTATTTTTTTTAAACTCTTACTGTCTTTCTTAGAATTGATACAAGTGTTGGTTCTGAGACAGAAGAGCAGTAAGGGCTAGGCAATAGGGATGAAGTGACTTGCCCAGACTCACACAGCTAGTAAGTGTCTGAGGCCAAATTTGAACACAGAACCTCCTGTCTTTAGGTCTGGTTCTCAATCTACTGACCTACCTAGCTACCTTCTTCCCTGACCCCAGTACAACATATCTTGAACAACCACTGCAAGTGAACAAAGAGCCAGTACAGAACTGAGTAAGAAAGTGGTTTAGATTGTCATTGGAAAATTATCCAGCATTTCCAATGATCCAAGCTGTATTAAAACCCATCATTTATAGTAGGGTAGAAAGGACACTGGTGAAAGAGTTGGTACACTAGGGTTTGAATTCCAGTTTGGTTACTGGTACAATTTAAATTAAGGTTCAGCAGTCCCCAGACCTCAGTTTCCTCATCTATGGAATGAAAAGGTTAGAGTTCATCTTTAAGGTTTCTCCTAATTCTGGATTTGGAACACAATATTCCTTGAAAAATCAGCATTATGAGGGATCCCAAAGCAATGAAGAGAAGAGAGATGAATGAGGGGTGGTAAGGGGTCATGTTACCAAATGTTACCAAATTTACATATAAAATGTATAAAAATTTGCCTATAAAACTATTTTAAAACTTCATCAAATTATAGGATATGGGCCTGTAATGGAGCAAGATTGAGTACGTAGAAAATGATGAAAAACTCTTGCTGTCCAGAGGAAGCCCTGTAAAACATTGGCTTGGGCCATTTATAGAGGATTTATGAGAAGACATGGAAAAAAAAATTACTCAAGAGAACTTGGAGGGACTGTAATCATTATTAGTAGAGGAAACAGCCTAGTGAAGGATGAATAAATAATTCTCTTAGAATATCTCACTCTTGTGCTCCCTCGACAGGTTTCCCAATAAATAGTTGCTGTCCTGAATCTATCATTATTGGTGATGTCCAAATGAGTTCTGCCAGATTAGAACCCCACCTTCTCCTCTACCAGGAAACAGCATCTGGATTATTGATGCTTCTTGTTCTTCTGGGCTGCTCCAAGAACAAAGAAGGCCAATCCAAACATTTAATTAAGTGTTCCTGAATCAAAGGCTTGATATTTGATGTAGATATGATTTTACTTCTACTTCTAGGGAATGTTTACTTTTTGTTTGGAGGCTGGGGGAGGAGAGAAGACAAAGATTGAAAGATATTGAATGGAGAGGGAAAAACAGAGAGAGGAAAGAAAAGAGAGAGTGGGGAGAGGGAGAAAGTGAAAAGAGGGGAGAGAGGGAGGAGGGAGAAAAGAGAAGAAAGACAAGATAGAGAGAAAGAAATAATGAGAAAGGATGAAAAGAAGGAAGGAAGAAAGGAAGAAAGAAGGAGGGATGGAGGAAAGGGAAGAAGGGAAAGAAAGATGGAGTTGAAGGGATGAAGGAAGGAGTGAGGGAAGAAAGGGAAGGAAAGGAGAGAGGGAGGAAGAAAGGAAGGAAGGAAGGAAAGAAGAGGAGGGATGGAGGAAAGGGAAGAAGGGAAAGAAATGGATGGAGTTGAAGGGATGAAGGAAGGAGGGAGGGAAGGGAAGAAAGGGAAGGAGGGAAAGGAAGAAAGGGAGAGAGGGAGGGAGGGAGGGAGGAAGGAAGGAAGGAAGGAAGGAAGGAAGGAAGGAAGGAAGGAAG
>NC_058131.1:40346770-40417165 GCF_016433145.1 Gracilinanus agilis | reverse complement strand
GGGAGGGAGGGAGGGGAAGGGAAGGGAAGGGAAGGGAAGGGAAGGGAAGGGAAGGGAAGGGAAGGGAAGGGAGGGAAGGAGGGAGGAAGGAAGGGAAATTCAAAATCCTAGTGACTGAAAGGTTTGTCTAAATATCACTCCTCTCTGTGAACAGGATATAATAGGTAGGCTAGACAAAAGCTAGGAGCCAGGGCCCAGGGCCAGCTGGGTTTGGCTTCATTGCTCCAGTTACAAATCTCCATTTGCTTTTTTCCTCACCAGGACCTTTTGTTGGTCTGAGAGGCTCTTTAGCAAACAGTGTCCCAGTTACTGGCTCTTGCTTCCTTTGTTTTTGCTTTAACCTAGTGAAAAACACTTTCCAAGAGGAAGAAGCAAACACAAAGGCCTTCCTCAATGGTCCCCATGTGTGAAGGATAAGGGGCCTGCTTCTCCAAGATCTTTGTACTACGTGCACAATGTGATGTTTTTCTTCATTGAATGAGATTCATTATATCATTATAGGACACCACAAAGCCCTTTGCAAAAACATTTAAAAACTCACAGCTTTGGGGGCCTGGCTCCAAAAGAGCTCAAGTTACCATCTTTCTGTTAAAGGAATCATATCCTTGAGCAATGCCATGGATAGAGTTTTGCAGGAAGTACTAGGTAAGAGGAAGCTGGGCTTACTAGATGTGTGATCCTGGGCAAGTTCCTGAACCTCTTCCCTAGTTTTCCCAACTGTAAAATGGAGATGATAAGACCTACTTCATAGTTGTTTCTCAAATGAAATAATATTGGTAAAGCACTTAGCACGGTGACTTAATGAATGCTTCTTTCCTTCCAAATCTGGCTTTGATTTTGACTAGCTGTGCAACCCTGGGTATGATCACTTTAACCTCCTTAAGCCTCAATTGGCTCATCTGTAAAATGGACATAATAATAAAATAATACATAGTCAAAGTGTTTTGTAAACTTGAATGAATTCTGTAAAGGCCAGCTATCATTACTGATTGTCAGGACTGTGGAAAGAGAGACAAGGAAGATATTATTGCCACTAGGTCTTGTGTGTGGGCAACAATGTAAGTCATCCACACAGTATGGGATGATTTGCGCCCTACCCAGAAATTGCTCTTCTGTGACTTGGCCATTAGAGATTTATTTCTTTGGGTTACTCCATCACCAGCCTCTTTCAAAATGCAAGTGTTTCTTATCATTTCAGCTAATGGCAGTCATGAACAGAAAGCCCTGAGGGAAATGGATGGGAGGAAAGAAGAGAAGGAAATTTTGGATCTTGAAATCTTACCTAGGGAGCTAGGCCAGGAAAAGTGTGAAAGCTGAGTCCCCTGTGGATGAGTATCCCCACCCAGAGCACTTTATAGAAAGAAGGAAAGGGTTTGGTTTATCTCAAAATCATTCCCTACAGGGGCAGCTAGGTAGCACCAGTAGATAGAATAGTGGGCCTGGAGATGGGAGGTTCTGGTTCAAATACAACCTCAGACAATCCCTAGCTGTGTGACCCTGGGCAAATCACTTAAATCCCCTACCTCCCCCCAATTTGCCTGGTCCTTGTCCATATGTCTTGAATTGCTACTAGATCAGAAAGCAAGAGTTAAATAAATAATTCCCTATAGGTCATGGAGAATGGAATATTATGGTATTAAAAATGTGTACATTTATGACACTTAAAAATGACCCTTTTGCATCACTTTTGTCTATTTTGCTCATTTCTAGACTTTGCTTTTTTGGGGGGAAGGAAAGTATGAGCTTCAGTGAGGAACTTGGAGGGGGCGGGGAGCCATATTGAGAGAAGGGACCAGAAGTATGGTGGAAAGATGGGAGGGAGCCAAAGATTTAAAAAAAGAGGAAGAAGAAGCCAGAAGAGCAGTAGACTAGACCTTTGCCCAAGGGGGCTTCCTGGGTCTCCCCTCTGTTCCCTCCATAGTGCCTTCCCTCTGAGATGATCTCCCATTTATCTTGTACCCATCTTATGTGTACCTGGTTGTGTTTATGGGTTGTTTCCTCCATTAGAATGTGAACTCCTTGAGGGCAGGTACTGCCCTCACAATGCCTCACTCTTAAGTAAGTACTTAATTAATAAATGCTTGTTGAGTGATTGATTCACAGTTTTGCTAGAGGTTAGCCAACTTCTTCTCCTCCCCACCTTTTGGGCTGTGCACTTCTTACTTGGAGTTGTTGTCTATTTGAATCACATCCAATTTTCCAATTTCTTGGCACAGATATTTGAGTGGTTTACCATTTCTTTCTCCATTTCATTTTATAGAGGAGGAAACTGAGGCAAACAGAGTTAAGGGACTTGCCCAGGGTCACCTTAAGTAAGTGTCTCAGGCTATCCGCTGGCTTAAGATAGTCTGGATCAGTTCCAATGATGGATGGAGAGAAAGGAAAGAACTAGCAATGGTAATCCTAAGCATAGCAGTTCACATGGAAATAATACCGGCTAGCCAAATGCCCATTATCCTCCTCCGAGAGTGGCTGAAATTGTTGGAGGCTGCGCTGATGGGATGAGCATAGAATGGGAGTCAGGATCCCTGAGCTATGTTTTTTAAAGCCTTACCATCTATCTTAGAATCAATACTGAGTATAGCTTTCAAGGCAGATGAGCAGTAAGGGCTAGGCAATTGGGGTTAAGTGACTTGCCCAAGGTCACACAGTTAGGAAGTATCTAAGGCCATTTTCAACTCTAGGACTTATCATTTCTAGGTCTGGCTCTCTATCCACTGAGCCACCTAGCTGCCCCTTCCCATTTAATTTCTTATTAACTTGTGATATATTGATGTGTAAGGAATACCTATATATATACATATTTTTTTTAATTTTTTAATTTACCCTTCCTTTTGAAGAGGACCAATGACATCATGAGGTGATGTCTTGACTTGTGAATGAATTGGATTTAAGTGAGGCAGAGTTGCACAGAATTAATAGCCTTACTATCTATTCCAGGGTCATGGCCTTGGATGCAGTGGGTGACCTTGAGGTCTTCCACATCTGACCAAGTTCTAAGTAGTCCACAGTGCCTGATTCAGCCGCCTTCCTGGTCTTTTTAATAAATTGTTCTCATTTGCCCAATCTGCCAAGGGAAGTCTTCACATGCTTGGTGGAGATGCCCCACTCATTCCCAAGCCCCAAGTAGGCAGTATAAATGACATTCCCATTTTAATCAAGAAAACTGAATCTTAGAGGTAGTGTCAATGCCCTGTTTGTGAAAAGGCCCTCTAGCTCATGAATGTTTGGAAAATTTTAAATGTTGAATATGATTTGTTAAAGCTTCTGAACTAGAGAAGAAGCCCCATGGAAATACACAGTATTCTCATCTTGGAGAGTTTGGAGGTATTTGGATGGGATTTTTGGAAGTAGGAGTAATTGAAAATAATTTACAGGATTATTTAGAATTCAAGGTCTTCATTACCTTCCTCCTTGTGTAATCCTAAACTTTAAACATATGCAATAATTAAAATGAATATTTTAGGGAGTTAATCAGATTGGATTTCTAATATCAACCCCACCCTGCCACCACCCATTTAGAGCTGCCTATCTTTAACCTTTGGTAAGTGAGGCCTTCTTTTTTTCTCCCTCAGTAATATTTTATTGTATTTCCCCCAATAACATGTAAAAACAATTTTAAACACTTTTTTTTCTGACATTTTGCAACCTAAATTATTTTCTTCTTGCCTCCCCTCACCGCTCCCTAAGATGGCAAGTAATCTTGACATGGGCTGAAATGTCCCACAAACCCTGCCAGGTAGCTATAAACAATCAAAAGAACACAGGCACAATAAATGGTTAATTAGTATGGGACCACCTTTTTATTTATTTGTTTGTTTATTTATTTGTTTTTTGTTTTTTTTAGCCCTTAACTTCTGTGTATTGGCTCCTTGGTGGAAGAGTGGTAAGGGTGGAGGACCACCTTTTTAAAAAGGTATATGAGTTGCTTAGATTTACAATTATGAGAAAACTCCCTACATCACATAATCTAAGGTAAAAAGGTTCAGATTCCGAGTCACATGGGATGAGGTCCAAATAATGCTCCATTTCCACATTCACTGCCTTTCTTAGTGTCTGTGCAAAAAAAAAGAGTAAAACTTGACCAAAAGTTTACCCCCGGGGCATTCAGCATTATTATTAGTATCCCATTTAAATTGCTATTTGCCCAAGTGAGTAAATCCACACAGACCAAAGTGGACCATGGGTAAAATGGACCATGGGTAAAGCGTTATCAGTTCCTTGGAAACAACAGGGTCACAACCACCCAAACAAATGACTCCTTCTTTAATCAAGATTAAAAGCTTTCTTGAAAACCCCTTACCCACCACACCTCCTTTCCTCCTTCCCTTCCCTCATTTATCTACTTACTTCTTCTTTTACTAACTATTCTATAACTATATTCCCTTATGATGAAATTTGTTCCCTCAGCATGGAGTCAGTCCATGTTGTCAGTTCTTTAGACAAGACCCTAATCCCCTCTTGCTCACATCAGTCTGACATAGGCTGTACATGTCCTATCAATCAATACATATTTCTCTATTTGTCAAAGAAGACACATATTATACATATAAGAAAAAATCATGAAAGGAAATAAACTAAAAAATAATATGCTTTGATTTGCATTCAGATGTCATCAGTTCCTTCTATGGTGGTGGATAGCATTTTTCATCACGAGTCCCTGGAAGTTGTCTTGGATTCTTACATTGCTGATAATAGTTAAGCCAGTGACAGCTGGTCATCATACAATATTGTGGTTACTATGTACAATGTTCTCCTGGTTCTGCTCACTTCACTTTGCATCAGTTCATATAGGTTTTATAGATTTTTATGAAATTGTCCTGTACATCATTTCTTGAAGCACTTTAGTATTCCATCATAATCATATACCACGACTTGTCCAGCCATTCTTTGATTGATGGACATCTCCTCAAGTTTCCAAATCTTTGCCGCCATAAAAATAGCTGCTATAAATATTTTTGTACAAATAGGTCTTTCTCCCTTTTCTTTGATTTCTTTGGGATACAGACCTAGTAGTGGTATTGTTGGGTCAAGGTAGATACACAGTTTTATAGCCCTTTGGCTACAAAAATTTGGTTCCCCTAACCCCCTAGCCCATAATCAATAAACTCTACTGATGCCCTATTGCCCCCAAGATCAAATGCAACAATCCTCTGTTTGGCCTTCAAAGCCTTCATAGACTATTCTTCTACTTTTCTAGTCTTATTACACTTGACTCCCAGACAAGATCCCTTTGATCTAGTAATAATGATTTCCTGGTTCCATCTCTCCAAGACACTCCATCTCTCAGCTCTGGGCATTTTCTCTTTTCTCCTCCTTGCCTGGAACATTCTCCCTCCTCCACTCTGCCTTCAGGTTTTCCTGGCTTCCTTTAAGTCACAACAAAAATCCCATATTCTATAGGAAGCCTTCACTCTTGATTCTAGTGCTTTCCCTGTTTATTATTTCCTATTTATCCTGTTTGTGGCTTGTTTGTATGTGTATGTAGACAGATGGATGGATAGATAGAAAGGAAGGAAGGAAGGAAGGAAGGAAGGAAGGAAGGAAGGAAGGAAGGAAGGAAGGAAGGAAGGAAGAAAGAAAGAAAGAAAGAAAGAAAGAAAGAAACAAGAGAAGAAAGGAAGGAAGGAAGGAAGAAAGAAAGGAAGGGAGGAAGGAAGGAAAAGAAAAAAATTAATAAAGAAAAAAGCAAGGAAAGAAAAAAAGAAACAAAGAAATGTGGACAGGTGGATGAATGGATGGATGGATAGATAGATAGACAGATAGACTTTTTTGTTGTTGTTGTCTTCCCCCATTAGACTGTGAGCTCCAGGGGAGAGACCATCTTTTGCCTCTTCTTGTATTCATAGTGCTTAGTCAGTCCCTTGCACATAGAAGGCACTTCATAAATGCTTACTGATTGCCTGAATGATATTAAATAATAGCCAACTATAAGGTACTACCCATTTTGTCCCATGAATGACTCTTAATTTCAAGGGCCAGTTTAGGCTGTGTCTGCTGGATGTATGAAGGAATGATACAACCAGAGAATGTGTGGGTGACTTGGCAGGTAGCAGGGCATGGTGTGTACAGGTGTGGAAGCAGGTTCTATGAGACTGGGTGTGGGTTGGGTGCTGAATGATATGTGTAGGAGAGGTGGGTGGGGCTGGAGCACCCCTGGCTGAGGTGGGC
The DNA here is from genome assembly GCF_016433145.1 of Gracilinanus agilis. Lineage (NCBI taxonomy): Eukaryota > Metazoa > Chordata > Mammalia > Didelphimorphia > Didelphidae > Gracilinanus > Gracilinanus agilis. The sequence goes on along the minus strand of NC_058131.1, from coordinate 40,410,994 downwards.
CAAGGGTAGATACTCAGAGTGGGAGGAATTCAGAATCCAGCAGGATAGAGAGATCCTGATTACTTTATAGGAATGTTGGGGGTGGAAGAAATAGAAGACTTTAGAAGAACTCAAGAGATTCCAGAAGAAGAAATTTAGGGCAATTGGGGATTTGAGCTCAGCAAAAGTTCAGCAAATATTTATTAAGCAACTTCTAAGTGCAAAGCGTGGTCCTGGAGGAGAGAGAGTCAATAATAATAAAAGGGCCTATTCTTATGGAGCTTACAGTCTAGTGGGTAGATACCATCCACACAACCATAATTATAGTATAAAACAATGTGACTAGAGTGCAAGACACCAAGGAGTAGGCTGGAGCTAAAGAAAGCAAACTTATTTGTGACTGGAGGCATCAGAGAAGAGTTCAAATCTGACCTCAGACACTTCCTTTGATCTGGGTTTACAAAATGGAGGAAGAGAAGCATGGCAGGAGGACACAGTTATGAAGATTTTGAGGATGGAAAGGAGAAAGAAGGGTGAAAGGAAGAAAGAGCCTTCAGAGAGTCAGAGTGACAAAGAAAGAGGTTTTGAGGTAGAAAGGGAAGAAAATATCAGAGCGTGAATATTTTAAAGGGAAGTGATTGATGTCAGGGACTCAGGTCAATAAGAAGGTTGGATAAAGATATAATAAGATTGAGAACGTCAAAAGGAAGGATATTTCAAAACGATCTGGGCTGGATAGAAGAGGTAGGCTGCGATTATGAGATGAGAGATTTAATTCAACTCAATTCATGAAGCACTTTTAAAATTTTCTACTTATGTCAGGCTGGTATCTATACTGGACCCTAGGGATACAAAGACAAAAAAAAAAAAAGCAGCAAAAAACAAATAAAACGGTTCTTGCCTTCAAGGAACTTATTTTTTCCTCAGGGAAAGAGGAGAGGACATGTATACAGATTGTTGTTATTCAGACATTTCAGTCATTCCTGACTTTTCTTGATTTTATTTAGGGTTTTCTTGGCAAATACCCTAGAGTGGTTTTCCATTTCCTTCTCCAACTCATTTTATAGATGAGGAAACTGAGGCTGTTTTGCAGGAACAAAATACAGGTAAGGATGGAGCATCCCAGGCTTAGAGGATCCTTGTATGGAGACACATGACAGAATACTGAATATACAACATCAAATAAGCAAATTTGGCTGAAATGTGGAGCACATGAGAGCATCTAACATGGAATCAGTTTCCAAAAGTAGACTGGAGCCAACTATGAAAATGCCAGGATGCTTGTGTCTTAGCGTTATTAGGGAACCACCAAAGTCTCTTGGGGCAGTTAGGTGGTATAGTAGATAGAGGGCCTGGAGTCAGGGAGACCAGAGTTCAAATCTGACCTCAGGCACTTACTAGCTATGTGATCTGAGGCAAGTCACTTAACCCTATTTGCCTGTTTCCTCATCTTCAAAATGAGCTAGAGAAGAAAATGACAAACCTGCCCCCAAAACTCCAAATGAGATCACAAAGAGTTGGACATGACTGAAACAACTGAAAACAACAATGAACTCCCTCATGCAGGGAGGTGATCGGTCAAACCTGATTTTATCCACTTTGCAGCAGTGTGGAAGATGGATGGGAAAGGGGAGAGATGTGGAAGAGGGAAGACAAATAGGAAAACTGTTTCAGAGAGACTACCTCCCAAGAGGTAATAAAACCCTGAATCAATCAATCACCAGGCATTTATTAAGTGCTTACCAGGTGCCAGGACCCGCTTCAGTGCCTCTCCCACAGAACTCACCACCCATCATTACTCATCTCTTCTGCCTTTTACTAGGGAAGGAGAGAATATTACATGCCTACTATGTGCCAGGCACTGTGCTAAGACTTTATACAGATTTCATTTAATCTTCACAACTCTGGGAGATAGGTGCTATTATTTCCTCATTTTATATCTCTTAGGAAGAAATGGAGGCAGAGAAAGATTAAGTGACTAGCCTAGGGCCACCCAGCTAGCATGTATTGGGGGCTGAACTTGGAATTAGGTCTTCTTGACTGCAGGCCCAGCCTTGTATCCACTGTGATACCCAACTGCTTCAAGAATCTAGTGCCAGACACTCTCCTGTACTCCTGCAAAAATCCTTTGTGAGCCTCCTTAATGCTAGAGTTTTTCCTCCAAAATTATCCCAAATTTATCCTGTATTAAAAAGAAAAACAAAAAAAAATTTATCCCGTATTTATCACTTATTTGTTATTCAATTATGATCAATCATGTTTGACTCTTCATGACTCCATTTCTTCTTAGTAGAGATACTGGAATGGTTTGCCGTTTCCTTCTCCAGCTCATTTTACAGTTGAGGAAACAGGCAAGAAAGGTGAAGTGACTTACCCAAAGTCACATAGCTTGCATGACTGTTTGCATATTGTCCTATCTGTTAGACTGAGATCTCCTGGAGGACAGAGATTGCCTTTTTTTTCTTTTTTGTAACCCCATTTAGGGCAGAGCTGGACTTATAGTAGATGCTTTAAAAATGTTTATTGATTTAAGTCCTGGTAACACAAAGACAAAAGAAAAAATGAAACCTGAACTAGAACACTATGAATGGACAGACAAGATGGATCAATGGGAAAGATGATGTGGAGAAAGAATCAATCAATAAGTTTCATTGGATGTGGGAAGGTGGAGGAGTTGAGGATGATACACAGGATGGAATCAGGGAGACTCATCTTTGTAAAACACTTAGCACAGAGCCTGGCAAATAGTAGGTGATTATTAAATGTTTGTTTCCTTCCAATTCGAAAGATTTTAATGGGAGTTTCAGAAAACAAAAGTGTGAATTGTAGGGCCTCAGAACAAGGGAAATAAAGGCACCTTGGAAAGAAGGAGATGGTTGACCCCAAGTGGGTCTAGATGGAGAGAAGCTTGGTAAGGGATTTTGAGGAAGAGAAGGTTCTGGTTGAAAGAGTCAATCAATCAGTAAACATTTCTTAATTGCCTGCTATGTATTGGGCACTGAGCAAAGTGCTGAAGTTTAAAAAAAAAAAAAAGAGGCAAAAGTCAGTTCCTGCTCTTCAGGAGCTCAAAATCAGATGGGAGAGACAACATGAAAAAGAAATGCCTAAACAAAGAAACAATCGATATGCAGGATAGGTAAGAAATAATTAAGAAAGACAATGCTTTAGAATTAAGAGGGGTTGGGAAAGACTTTCTGTAAAAAGTAGGATTTTAGTTGGGACTTTTAGGAAGCCAAGGAAGTCAGTAATTGAGAAAAAAAGGGAGAGCTGGCATGGCGTACAGTCAGAAAGGAAGCCCAGAGTCAAGTTGGAATGTCTTGTTCATGGAGTAGCCAAGAGGCCGGTATCACTGGATCTAAGAATATTTGCCTGAGCTTAAGATGTAAGATTGGAAAGGTAGGACAAGATAGGTCAGGAAGAGCTTTGAATGTCAAATGGAAGATTTTGTATTTGATCCTGGAGGCAATGGGGAATCACTGGAGTTTTTTGAGTAGGGGCTGGTGTGTGTGTGTGTGTGTGTGTGTGTGTGTGAGATGTGGTTGGACTTGTGCTTTAGCGACTGAATAAAGGATGAATTGGAGTGATGAGATCCTTAGCCATGGTCATGGAAGTGACAGAGATGATCAGGGACTGTCTTCAAGAGATATATTTGAGAGATGCTTCAGAGGTGACATCAAAAAGTCTTAGGAACAGCTTGGATATGGGGGGTGGGGAATGAGAAATAGGAGTTGAGGACAAATGACATCTGAGGGACTGAGAAGAGGATAATCTATAGAAAAATAGTGCTGGGCTTTTTCTTAGGAATTCAAAGCAAGTAGGTGCCACACTTTTCAACGTGGCTCTCAGAGGAGGGAATGGCTGGCCCCATGTAACTGGAGGTCTTTTTCTCTGGCCTACTTTTTATTGTTTAATAAATAATTATAAATTAAGATACAGAATCTAGAGAATTTTAATCTTAACACAGTAACAGTACTGTAGTACTCTGTGGTGATAAGGAAGGTGCAGGGAAGGTTTGGCAGAAAGAAAACAAGTTCTCTTTTGGACTTGAGTTTAAGATTTCTATTGGAGGGCAGCTAGATGGCTCAGTGGATAGAAAGCCAGGCCTAGAGATGGTAGGTCCTAGGTTTAAATTCTAACCCAGACATTTCCCAGCTGTGTGACCTTGGGCAAGTCACTTAACCCCTGTTGCCTAGCCCTTATGATTCTTCTGTCTTGGAACCCATACACAGTTTTGATGGAAGGCAAGAATAAAAAAAAAAAAAAAAAAAAAAAAAAAAAAAAGATTTCTACTAGACATCCAACCCAGAAAAGAAATTGGAGATGCATGTTTGGAGGAAGAAGCTGGGGCAGGAAAGGTAAATTTAAGAATCATCAGCATAGAGATGGTCTTTAAATTCATGGATACTGTTGAGAACCCCAAATAAAGTAATAGAGAGGGAGCAGAGAAGAGGACTCAGGACAGAACCTTAAAGGAGGAGTTAGTGAAGGAGACAGAGGAATCTTGGAGAGGGGGACTAGATGGATTAGACAATCAATTAACCAGCATTTATGTGGTGCCTACTTTGCTCCAGACACTGCTAGCTGAAGTGGATACAGAGGGAAAAAACTGCTGTCTTTGCCTTCAGTTTATGTGCTTTTGGGGGAACCAGGGCTGAAAGGCAGCGGAGAGCTCCGGATGAAGAATGGTCAAAGGTCCTGAGTCCAAGTCAGGAAAACCTGGGTTCAAACCTGCACCCTAGGCACTTAGTGACCCTTAAACTTCACAGTGTCCCCCGGCCCCTTGTCTTTTCAAAGAGACGGCTGGATTGAACAATTTCTAGGGCCCCTGCTATGCTAAGTACAGGGGTATGGCTAGTGCCATGCTAATGTCTTTCTTTGTATTCCTAGAGCTTGGCACAGTGCCTGGCACCCAATGGGCACTTAATGGATGCCTGCTGACTCAGTGACGGTCCTAGGGTCCAGCCTGGAGCCCTAAGGGAGGTCCGGGGGCGTCTAGAAGAAAAAGAGGATGCAGTTGGGAAGGGGAAGGTCCAATTGGGGAGGCCAGTGGAGAAGGCGGGGCGGTCAGGGAGTGTCTGGTCACTGAGGATAGAATGGAGGGAAGGTGCGATTGAGGGGGCTACAGGAGGAGAAGGGTCTCAATTGGAAGCTAGGAGAGTCTGGCTGGAGGTCTAGTGGAGGGTGACCAAGGAAGTTAGTACCGAGGAAAGGTTTGACTAGGGCGGGGGTCCGGGGCGGGAGTCGGGGGCGGGAGGAGAGTTTGGGGAGGGGGTGGCACTCTTCCTATTTCCACCACCCCCCCCAGCTGTCTCGGGCACGGCCGGGGCGCCGGGTCCTCCGGAGCTGCAGGGGGCGCTGTAGGCGGGGGCGGCCCTTGGGGCCAGCGGCCGAGGCCCCTCCTGCCGAGCCCTGCCCCTTTTCCGGGTTCCCTCCGCTGCCGCCGCCGCTGCCGCCGCCGCTGCCGCCTCCTCCTTGGCCTCGGTCGCCGCGGCCGCCGTCGCTGCTGCTCCTGGTCGGCCGCTTCCTGTCCATTCTCCCGGCCGCCCCCGCCGGTGCGGCAGCCGCCGAGAAGCGCGGGCGCGAGCGGAGCCGAAGCGGAGCCGGAGCCGAGCCGCAGCCGCAGCGGGGCCGGGCACGAGCGCCTCCCGCCGTCCCCGCCGCTGCCGCCGGCCCGCCCCGCCCTCCGCCCGTCGGTCGCTCCAAGGGCCGGGGCGGCCCGGCCAGGCCGGCCCCGCCGCCGCCGCCTCCCGCCCCCGCCCCAGCGGTCCCCGGCCTGGCTCCGCCGCCCTTCGCCGCCCTCGCCTGTGCCGCCGCCTCGTCGCTGCTGGGGTTCCTGCGCTCGGCACCCCGGCCTCGCCGCCTGCTGCTGCTGCCGCCCCTGCCCTCGTCGCCGCAGCCGCCCCGCGCCCCCCGCTGCCTCCCGGCGCCACCCGCCATGCCCGGCCCGGCCGCCGGGAGCAGGGCCCGGGTCTACGCCGAGGTGAACAGCCTGAGGAGCCGCGAGTACTGGGACTACGAGGCGCACGTCCCGAGCTGGGGGTAAAGCCAGCGCCGCCGCCGCCCCGGGCCCGGCCGCCCCGGCCGCCCGCCCGCCTGCCTGCCCATGTGCTCCGGGCCGGCCCCCCGCGGGGCGAGCACACGCACTGCTGGCTGTCGGCCCCCGGGTTGGGCTGGGCAGGGGGCTTCCACAGCCCGGGGCCGGCCAGGAGGGGGTGGATGTGTGGGTGCAGCCCCGGCCCCAACACCGATCAGCTCAGGGAGCCCCCGCCGGGCGCTGGTGGGGGGGGGGGAAGGACAGAAACTGGGCGGCTGCTGCAGAGCCGCAAATACTGGGGATACATGGCCTGCAGAATGGAGGGGCACCCTCCTGCAAACTGGCCAGGCGCCCTGCACACCCCCATGGGCTCAGGGACAGTTGGACCGAGGAGAGGTGCCTGGCCCCCTCCCAGTGGAGTGAGGTTCACCGGAATAAAGTTAGAGTTCCTATCTCCTCTTCAATGGAGTGAGGGCCAGTAGGTTAGAGTTGGGGTTCCTGCTTCACCCTAACTTCCATTGAGGGTCAGTTGAATGGAATTGGGGTCCCTGCCCCCTTCCACTCGTGGAGTGAAGGTCAGTAGGATTGAGTTGGGGTTTCTGCTCCCTCCCACCTCTCAGTGGAGTGAGGGCCTATTGGATGGAGTTGGGGCTTCTTTTTGTCCCCCTTCCTCCCCAGTGGAGTGAAGGTCAGTAGGATTGAGGGGGGCGGTTAAGAGCAGAGTTAAGGGAAGGGGGGGGGCAGCTTCGACACTCCTTAGGAGAAGGAATTGTGAATAAATGGTTTTTCAAGGGCTGGATCTGGATGAAGAGAGAGAATATGGAGGTAGTTAACACCAAACCACTGTCACTCCATGTGTCTCCTACCTGTCACTTAGATGTATCTCTTGCTCTTCACAGTAATCAGGACGATTACCAACTGGTTCGGAAACTTGGTCGGGGAAAATATAGTGAAGTATTTGAGGCCATTAACATCACCAACAATGAGAGAGTGGTTGTAAAAATTCTCAAGGTGAGTCAGTGTCCTATTGCTGGTACTCTTATGATTGCTATGAGAATTATAATAGTTAATATTTTTCTAGTTCTTCAAAATTTCTCTAGGTTTTCAAAGTGTCTTATCTCATTTGAATCTCACCATCCTTATGATGGCACGGGCTGTTTTTATCCCCATTTTGCAGCTGAGGAAATTGAGGATCATGGAGGTTACGTGATTGGCACAGGATTGTGTAGCTAGCAAGTGTCTGGGACAGAAGTCTAGCTAGAGTCTTCCTAATTCCAGGTCCAGTGCTCTATCCACACCACCACCTAGGTTTTTTGATTTGATTTACAATTTCATCCTAGTTTTCTAGTTCAGAAGGAAAACACCTGCCTTTTTCCAGAGTAAGAAGTGATATGTTTCATTATGTAAAAGCTTATCTTTGCTTTCCATCCAACTAAAAATCTCCTTCATTAATCCTTCCCATCCCATTTTTTATTTACCACCAAAAAATTGCAAAGGGGGGGGGAGGGAGAATGACTTTGACAGTAAAATCTAAATATAGCATTTTAGGAACAGATGTTTTACTAATATATATTAAAATTCTGGGTCCCCTAGCAAACATCACAGATAGGATTTCCTTGACTGTTTTTTAATTGCCAAATAAGATCACCCACAGACACTAGTTTCCTTATTTCCTGGTCCTTCCTTTGTGCAAAGTTTGCTTGAGCATTATTTATGTTTGATGGGTTTAATATTTGTAAGAGGACATTTCAGCTGGCATTGAGATGGATTCAAGGGTTGACTGATGCTGATCAGAGGTAGGAAAAAATGTCACAGAACCATAGCTTGTTCATTTGGCTGTGGTGATGATGTGTTTGAGGTCATGCTCTTGTATGTGGTGATGTTTGCTAGTTTGTCATGGACTCATTTGGAATAAGTTGACACTGACAATATAAGGAAGAATTCTTAAAGCCCTCTGGAATCAAGTTTTGCCTTTGTGGTAGTCTTCGTGACAGAAAGTCAGCACTACAAAAAACAAATTTGGAGCTCTTAAAACAACAATTGGTTCTGGAATTTTAAATCTAGGATATAGTGGCATGCTCTTATATAACTCACTTAGTGCATAATGAACATACTTGACTGAAATTCATTATGTTGATAGTATATTTGGAACTATCTCTTGATAATGACAGCAGAGGAACTCTTGGAATTTGACAGGTGCTTGTGACAGATTAGTTTTGACTTATTCAAGTAGTTATGAAAAATAAAGGAATTAAGTGATCAGAGCTCAGCTATTATCTGTACCTTCCTGATCATTAGCCTTATGAATAGATTTGCAGAATAAGAGTAGGATTAAAGCATTTTTATGTCAATACTGTGAGTGATGATCCTTGTTGAGTTGTATTACTAAATTTTTATCCTGGGGATATTGAGGAGAGAATGTGCCACAATTTCTACTCAGTGATCCATCCTGCTACTGGAGTAGTTTGAAAAATGCTTGGGCCAAAACAGGGAAGGCACAGGATACATGGAATCTGGTTTTCCTCTGTGCTAACACAAGGGTGACTTTAATGCAAACATAATGTTTATAAGTGTTGGCCTCTTCAAAATAATTATTTTTTGAGTGGTAGCCCCTTCTTCTAAGGATGTTTACTCATTGCACAAAACAATTTTGAAACTCCTCCCTCTTGGAATTGTATGCAGAACCAGTTAAAGGCATTTAAAAAAAGTTAACCTCACTTTTTTAGCTCTTTTTTTTTTTTTAAATTGAAAATACCGTTCCCCAGCTAAATCACCCATCCTCATCCGCTTGATCTGGTTCCAAATGCTTTTTGACCATTTCCATGACTCTTAAGAATTTATTTTCTGAAAGAATTTTTCAGTTTCCAAAAGTGTTTTGAGCCAATGGCACCTTGATTGGAACACTTATTTTGCAGACATATCTTACCCATATGTTGAGGAATGCTTATTTTAAAAATAAGTTTTGTTCAGTAGTCACACCTTATAATCTAAGTAATAGCATCACTGGACAAGTTATATTCATTCTCCAATAAAACTAATACTTGCCTGTTAATTTTCAGAATAGCTCAGTATGGTGGAAGTTCTATTCACTCTTTTTACAGGTGGACAAACTTGTCCAAGAACCCTCCTTGTGTACCTGAAAAAAACATAGTATACTGCAGTGCAGTTTTCTGGGTTTTAGTCTAGTATTTTGTTTATCCAGCTACAGTGGTTCTTGCTTCCCAACACAGGATCAGAATTGACATGGAAAGAATTGGTGCTGTGTTCATGGGAGCAGCATTAGCTAGATGGATGAGACCCTCTTGACAATCATAGTTTTGGCAGCAAGGAGTCAGTATCCCCTTGCCTCCCCTTATGAACATTAATCAACATAGACACATTGCACAAAATAGGATATTTTATACCTCTTCACCCACGAGGACTGAGAAACTGCAGTGAAGCTTGTGACTTTATATGTCTAACAGGCTAAATGCAAGTGGATTTAAATGACTTGAATCTATTAGAATCTTTATTTTTTACATCTCTTACATTTAGATAAGATAGCATTGAGCTTCCTCTTTTTTGTGTGAATTCTGACAATTAATTAGAGAAGAGTTAAGTCTAGTAAATGACTCACTATGGTTACTCTTGGGGGCCCTGAGGAAAGTTGCCTCTTCAGACAATCCTACTGTAACTTTGCTACTGTCAGGGGAGCCTAAACTAGAATGTAAATTCCCTAAGAACAGAGCCTACTTTTTCTGTGTTCTGTATAGTGAAGAGGATTATAGATTTTTGGAAGGCAACTCAGAAGCTATGAAATCTGTTGCCCTCATTATATAAATGCAAGAACTGAGACCTAGAGAGGAGGAGCTTACCTAAGGTCTCCCAGAGAGGGAGAAGTGCAAGGCACACTCGCATGTTTTCTTTTTAAGAGGATCTGGTTCAAATTCTGCCTGGGACACTTAGTGGCTATGGAACCCTGGTGATCTTGACTGGACACGTTTCTTTGCTTGTTTGTCTCCTCAGTTTCCTTACTTATAAAATAGTGATAATAATAGCATTTTCCTTCATAAAATGGAGAGGAGTGAGATAATTGTGTAAAGTGCCTCATAAATGGGATGCCTGTCTAGCTCTATCCAGCGCATCATCCCTCAAGAAGACCCAGATTTTAACCTCTCTTCAGATTGACACATCCAGGCTGGTCTCAGGGTCCTACTTGACTTCTGAAGAATCCGTGCCAATCTTTCTTTACCCTTTATAGTTTTTTAATTCTCAACTGTTGTCTTCATGTGCTGAGTCTAATTGACTGTGTTAGGATTCTGAACTGATAAAGTGGAAAGTTTTTTGCTACCCATCTCTCCCCTCTCCCCCCCAAAATCATCAGTCAGAACAGATGTGTGGGCCAAAACTTAAGAGTTATAAAAAATCAGTAATTCACCCTGCTCCTACAACCCACAAGGCACAGGAAGATTCCAAGAGGGTTTTCTACCTTGTTTTTTGATTTAGAGCTCTGTGAGAGAGGTGGGGGTGATTGTATAAAGGAATGGCGAAAGGCGTGCCCCAGATTTAATTTAATTGACAGCTATTGAGCACCACCTATGTGAATTGGTATTCCCATAGAACATTGACAAAGACATTGTCCTTGCTGAACATGGGAAGACAATTTTTTAAACATACTGAAATGTATAAAGGCTAGGAAATTGTTGTTTAAGATTGTCTGGGAGTTGTCTTAACAGCCTGGCTGACTAAGACTACAGTCAGAGCAGAACAGGTGTTTCTGTGAGCTCTGAGCATGTGGACAGTTTTGTTCTTTTTACAGAGATATAGGAGTCAAAAGTCTTGTACAGGGAAGAATCCCTTCTCCCTGCCTGGGCATCCCTTTTAGGGATGGATGACTTCATGAGGCCAGTCACACTTATTTGCCTCTTCCTAGGCTGACCTGGGCCTTTTTTGTATTTTCATTTTCCCTGGTGAAAAGTCCTTTTTCTTTTTCATACAGGCAACTAGCTGTATAGATCAAAGTTTTTATTTCCCTGAAAACAAGACATTCAGAATGTATCTGTGACTGTTGAGGAATCTTGTTTTCAAAAACTCATTTTCTCCAGGAAACCCTTTAAGATTGTAAATTGCAGCACAACACATCTTCCTAATACTGTCATTATCCAAGATTTCAGTACCCTGGATATTTTAAACAAAATTTTGTAGATAGTTGGCAGAACAAAGCCACATATATGAAACATGGAGTGGAGTGTATTTTGATTCTTAAAGTAATTGATTCTCCCTGGTTAATTTCTTTGGTAGTTAGAGTTCTTACTGATTTCAACCTTAAATCTTAAGATTGGGGGGTCCTGAGCTGGTTAAAGACTTTGGAGCTCATCTAGCCTAAGCTCCTTGTCTTACAGATGAGGAAGCTGTGCCCAGATTCACCAAGACTGTTGGGAGCAGAGGCAGAATGAGAACCATAGTTTCTCTCTTCCCAAGCCCAGGCTGTTTAGTATTTCCATTGTTATTGAGTTGTCACAGTCCTCTTGTTTTTTTGGTACATATTTCAAAAATAGTATTTTACATTGTGAAGAAAAAACTTGTTTTTGGTACGAATTTTAAAAATGTCTTGACCTCATGTAACTAGTTGGATTTGTGCAATTAGCAAATGAACAATTAATTGAAATGAGGCTGCATCCTGGCAGCCATTGTTTTCCACAATTGCCAGTGATGAAACGAATGCCTTGGTGATGTAATCAGTGGTTCATTAGTAGTGGAGCAAAAGTAATTCGACTGGTTTGGAATACCCTGGCTGCTGGAGTCCAGTCCTGAGTTACCTGCCTTGTACTTCCATTTGGATGTTCCCTTAGGGTGGGCAGAAGGAGCTTAAGTGGGGCTGTGTTGGTAGCAGTCAGGTCTGGCCCCATTCAGTCCAAACTCTAGACAGAGTTCACAGAGGGCACAGGCTGTTGTTCATTTTGTCTTTGTAGTCTTAGTATCTTACACAGAGTAAGTAGGTCCTTTTGGTTTAGATCATAGTGTGTATACTGCACCATTGGGTGTTAGGGTTATAAGGGCAAAACTGAAACAGTCCCTGCCTTCAAACAGATTGTGTTTCACCAGGAGGATGCAAGAGTATGCCAGAGAAGGAAATACAAAGTATAGATCAAGTAATACAAAGTAATTTCTAGAGAGCCAAGGAACAAGAGCAGTGATGACTGACCAATTCCGTTACCCAGGGAATCTAAGGTTGTGCACATTCCAAATATGGGGGACAGCAAGTGCAAAGATTCAGGCAGGAACTGGCTTGTCTTGTACAGAGAAGGCTAGTAGCAGACCAGGTGTGACTAGAATGAGAGTGCAGGTATTGGAAAGAAGACTAGAACAGAGTAGGGCTTATATCGCGTAAGGTTTTCTTGCCAGTCTAAGTAATGCAAAAAGAAAGGTCATAGGTTTCAACTCTGTTAATGTGTCCAGTCAATTTAAATTTGTCAGACAGCATTAATTACTTGGTATTGCTTGAAGAATTTCAACTTTTGCATTTCTTAAGAGCCTATCATTAAATTTGGGTTTGGTTACTTGTTAGGTCTCAGTTTTCATTTAAAATGTTTAACCTCACATTGGGGTAGGAAAGAGCTAGAGGAGTCCTGCTGTCCTTTGGCTACCCTATGAGAATTAGTTGGGTTCGATGGTTGTAACACTCTGGGGTAGACAGGTAGATGGAAAAAGGAAACTTTTTTTCCTCCTCATTTTCAAAGTTTTCCCACAAAGTTTAAACTCTGCATTAAGTATTTTCTTTAAGCATATTGTACTTAAAGCAGCTTAGTTCTATATATTGTTTTTTTTTTACGTAGCCAGATTCAGTGTTTTAAGTTCTCAAATTTGGATACTTTTGAGTTATGTTTGCAGTTTTATTCACTAACATTTAAGTAAAGAAAATACAATAGTATATCAAAATAGCCCGGCTGATTTGGTTCAAACTTTCTAAACACAGGGCTTCTGTGAGCTAAATTCAAACATGGAATAACAAAGCTTAAAAACGAATGTTTTTTCCAAAAGTAATAGGAGATCATCATGGAAGCCATTGTATGTGGTGTCAATTTTAAATGACTAGAGTGATATATATTGGTTTGTTGAGTCCTGGCAAGAAGAATTCTTATACCAGCAAAAAATAAATAACTCATCTCTTCTATGTAGTGCCTTCTCAGATCAGGGTCTTTCATTGATATGGAGTTGGAAAAAAGTAATTTTATAGCTCCCTCTGCTCCATTATAAGACCTATAAAATAATGAAATGCAAAATCATTAACTTTCTTCTATGGTCATGCTCTCCAATTCCATTTGGAAAATTAAAGTTACCATTCCCAAGGAGCTCATTTGTGGTTTGGCTACTGGAACATCTCCCAGGTTTAAAGGGCTGAGCAAAGATTAGATGGAGTCACAACTTAATTCAGGCCAAAAATTAGGTACCTGCATTCTCAGGGTACTTGCCTTTGGGTTTAAGGGCTTTTAGTTTGGACTACATGACAGGGAAGGAGCAAAGCCAAGGTAATTACCCAAGGTAATTCAGCCCTGTCCTTGTGCACCAGGCTTTCCTGGTATGAACTGGCATTCCCAGTTATCAGTAGTTGAAAGTGAGATGCCAAGCAAGTGAATAGGTTTACTCATATCATGGACAGTCTTTGGGTGGAAAAGGACCATTTTTGTTCATCTTAACTAGTACATCCAAGGGGCCATATATCTGCCTTAAATGTTGTTAACTAATGGAATAATAGCTAGTATTTGTGAAGCAATTGAGGGTTTTGGAGGTGATTTTACAAAGACTATCTCAGAGTGACCCCCGGACTCTCAGAATATCTGATTCACATTATCAATATTTTTATTTCTATGCCTTATTGAAACATCTCATTCAGTGGACCATTCTCTATGACTGGCATAGAATTTCTCTTATGGATATTATAGACTGGCAAGGTATATGCAAAGATCTTTTTTTTTTTTTCTTTACTATTATTTCAGGGAAGCTCCTTGCTGTTTACAACTACCATATGACTATTCCATGAGTTGCTTTCCTTTGAAAAGCATTGCTTGTTGTGTTAGCATTTGCTGAATAATTTATAGGCCGAAGGCCCCTTTCTGTTGGTCTTTGGGTCTTCTCTGCCTTTGTAGGGAGGAGCTCTTTTTCATTGAAACTCTGTTCCCTGGGGGCAGATGCTTCTCTGACTGTCTGAGGGGAGTGGGGGAGGGGTGCTATTGTGAATTTTTTGTCAGTTTAGTAAAAGGAGAGAGCACTGGCCCTCAGGAGTTGGAGGATCCAGGTTCAGGTCCTGCTTCTAATCCTTTTTTCCTGGTGTGACCATGAATGAGTCATTTAACTTCCCTGGGCCTAGGTTTCCTGATCTGTAAAATGAGGGGATAGCAGGGGTAGACCACGTGGACTTTGAGGTCCTTTCTAGCTCTGTGAACATTCCTTCAGGAGGTGCATGTAATTGGCATGTGTGTCTTTGTATGTATACTGAATTCACTGATCAGAGTATTTTAGTCAAATTTTTGAAGCATTGTGGCCAGCCAGTTGGCATCACTTTCTGTTTGCCTGCACAGATGTATGGATGGTGGATGGATGTCTCTTTCTTAGCTGGTTGTTCCCACAGACACATCTTTGGAAAATATTCTTCTGCCACATGTAGAGAATGTGCTCTTGCTCGAGATGTGTTCTGCACTCTGTAGTCATGTTTAACATGTTGTTCTGGGACCTTATCTGTCACTCACCAAAAAAGGGAAAGTGTAGCAGGAATAATGCTTGTCTTGACTTTCATCCTTTTGAATCAGTGCAACCCTCAGCTGGCAGCTTCCTGCTGAATCCTAAATGTGAAGAGGTTTTCAGTCAGTGTCATAGCAAAAGCTGATCTCTTTTTTGCTGATCCACCATCTGTTTCTTTAGAATGGAATCCAGTATAAGAGCTTACCAGGTTTGCTGCTGACTTCAGATCTTATCTGAAGTCCAAGGGACTGGCCATAGTCAAAAATGAGAGCCAGCAGCTGAGACTCGCCCAAGTTTAACATTGGATTGCAATGGATAAATCTCACTGACTGGAAGATGAAATACTCATGTATAAAAGCCAGTGCAAGAACAGGTGGCTTACCTCCCCCTTTTCTTTTTTTTTTTTCCAGTTTGGGGGGGATCTGTACAACGACTAGATGTACAGCTGCTAGTTCATACTTGTAGAGATGTGAAGATTTTCCCACAAGATAGGGAGATCAATCTGAAAATTGACCTGAACAGGATGAGTTTAAGGGGTTTTGGCATCTATGATCCTGGGTTGCAAAGGCCTTGAATTTAAACTCACTCTCATGGGTTCAGCTATTTGATCTCCTACCTTCTTCAAGTTTAGATAAACATTTTTTCACAGCCTTCTTGTGTAGGATACAAGTGAACCAGAGTTAACTTCAAAAGGAGTCTCACTTCTAATTGCTCTTATGTATTTAAGCCAGTGAAGAAAAAGAAGATAAAACGAGAGGTTAAGATTCTGGAAAATCTTCGAGGTGGAACAAATATCATTAAGCTCATTGACACTGTGAAAGACCCGGTGGTAAGTGCCTGAGGGGCTTTGGGGTCCCTGCTAGGTTAGTGAAATGTATTTCAACTATGGTTGTAGCCATGCTCTTTCTTCTGCCTCAGTGGTGTCTTCCAGCCTACCATTGTGGTTATTTTAAAAACCAAAGAAAACATTGCAGTGGTAAGATATCTTTTATTGAGGAAGCTGATCAGGCTAACCTGTTTCATGACTTTTTAATCCAGGCAGAATTGTGACCATTCACAATACCACCTATCATTAATATTTCTTATAATTCTAGAATTCCATAGACCATGGTTGTTTTAAAAAGACCTTTAAGTGAAAAATACTACCACTGTCCTTCATACTAAAGATTTACTCCTATAACCGTATTGCAAATATTTCAGGGTTTATGTGTTTTATAGATTAAATTGAGATACTTACTGAAAATTCCCAAGGGTTTTTTAAAAATTATTTTAGATTTGATATTGATGCAGCTGAATTAATTTCTTTAGTGAAATAACTACTTTGAATGTTTTTGACTGACTGGTTCAGGTTGAAAAAGCCACCCCCCTACCCCCACTTTTCTCCATCTCATTTCTTCCTCTTTTTTTCTTTACTATTTCTCCCCAGGTACCCCTAATTGCTTTCTCTTTTTCCATAATAATCTAATTTCCTTTGAAGAAATTTACTAGTCTTCATCTGTAGTGTGTACTAAACAAGTTAAGGAGTCTGTTCATTTTTTCTTAAAGGACTGAGAAAATTGCTAAGATAAGCCTAATTTAATCCAGTAAACATTCGTGATTTTTGCCTCTTGTGTATAGAGCACTGTGCTTGGGTGTTAGGAAGATACAGACATTAAATAAAATGTGGTACCTGCCTTCTTGGAGCTTAGAGAATTAAAATGGCAGCATGTATACCTGGGATTGTTTTAGTTAGAGCTGTCTCCCTGAGAGAACGGTCACTATTAGTGCCTAATTCTAATACTTCTCAGAAATCATTACCTTCTTCAGGGTTGTCTTATTACATAGACACACACTGTGGATTTAAATAAAATTAATTTTCCTAGTGAGCCATCTTATACATTATTTCATTTCCCTGTGGATACACCTTAGTAGCTCTTAACCATGTGTGTAATGCCAGAGAGTATACTTGCATGCTGTTCATCCTTAATAGGGGCCATTACCATGGGCTTAACTGAGAGGTAAACAGGATCCTCAGGATATTCCTGATTGCCCAGGAAGCATGCTTCCTTTGGGCCCTGTAGCTCCTGACCATTGCAATTCAGATAGCTAAGAAAGTCCCAGAGCCTCCAGGTGATGGAAAAGAAGAGCTAGACTCTTTAGCTCATCTTGATGATGATGAGGGTGGAGGTGGTGAATCCGACTCTGTTACTTTTTGCTACCACTGTTTGTTGGACTGGTTAAAGGGTAATACAGACTGGGGTTTCTTCTGGACTCAGGTAGTCAAAATCCCTAGCTGCCTGCTCCCCATTCTGTCTAGGTAAAACACAGGCTTTAAAGCTTCTCATGACTACCTTCTTTTCTTCTCTCCCTCTAAACTACAAACTCTGTTTTTTTCCTTCTATTGAAAAATAACTTGACCTCAGTTGACCATACTTTACTATGAACAAATCTGGCATATGAACATCAGGATGTAGACAAGAGATTTTTGCTGCTTACTTGTTTTACACACGAATTCTCAAGATTTCTTTTAACTAGATGCAGTATAACACTTACAGGTAAATGATTTATACACAGCTTTTTAGGAATACATCTTTTGTGCCATATGAAGTCCAGTATATCCAAAATCTAGCGTCTCTCAGCCAAGGGTATAATTTTCTGCTTTAACCAACTAAACACTTTTTAGACAAAATCCTAAATAATTCTGTCAGCTTCTTTGATTTATTTTGAATAGACCAACATATAACATTTAGAATACCATTTGTGGCCACCAGGTGGTAATGCCCAGAAGTGAAATTTCTAGTCTAATGGGCCATGCCTATTGATAATTAGGCCCAAAAGGCAAATCACATTGGTTTTATATAGCTTTGTACATTCTGGACCAACTAAGTCCAGTTTCTGATCAGAATTGTTAAACCAAAACTTGATAGCATGAACTCTTCATTAAGATTCCAAAGCATTGCTATTTTGAATCTAAGTGGGAACTTGGGGGTATTTAGCAAAAACAAACTGTATCTTTTTTTTTTTTAATCACTTTTATCTCTTACAGTCAAAGACTCCAGCTTTGGTGTTTGAATACATCAATAATACTGATTTTAAGGTGAGTATATCTCTAAATATCTGTATGTATACTTTGTTATCTCTTAGGAATGCAAGTTAAGAGAGAAGGATTTTAGATATGTGAAAATATAAGAAATGTTGGAAATACTGGAATGAGAATAGTAGGAAATAATAAAATCAATGGATTGCCACATTTTGTGATTATCTGACTAACAGATCAGGGGCATCATGAGGTAACAAATAAACCAGAAATAGGCCAATTGTTCCTTCTGGTAACCACTGAAAGTAGTTAAGATGCAGAAAAATGAGAAGGGTTATTACATTTCACAAAATTACACACACCCCTCCCACTCTCTTAATATAGCACTGCCTGCTTTGCTGTGTCTTCAGTCTAAGATAATCCCTCTGCTCTGGTGGTCTATTTCTGGCCAAGTTGTTGATAGAGATGCAGCTTTGATTTGTACTGAAGTCCTGCGGGGCTAGTTTGATATGATGATAACAAAAAGACTGACAGAGCTCATTTTTTATTAGAAAGAATATATTATGTTTTGAACTTCAAGGGTTACTTATACATTTATTTATATGTGTGTATATTTAGAATGTCTTCCTTTAGGCCCCAATTTTAAACTTTTGGAAGTTAAGAAATTTTTATGTTGATGGGCTGTGGGGTTCATTCAGACTCTAAAACCCTGCTGTTGTGTGTTTAGACAAGAATATGGAAGTGCTACGTGAAACACATGTCTCTTGGTGATGACATTTTGTATAATCAACTGTTATTAAGACAGTATGGCATAGAGAAATCAGGGCCTGGATCTGTGGCCTGCTTCTGATGGACACGTACTTCACAGTGCCCCAGACCACTCTCAGATCTAGTTTGCTGATTTGCATTAGCTTGGGAGTTTCTACACAGGAGACTTGTTTAAGCCCATGAAATCACAAGTCTGGAGCAGACTAGAACTCTGGGTTACTCTTGGGGGCAAGGAGGAAGCCTCAGTTTTTAGAGGTAAATGGCAAAAATTATAAGTGATTAAAACAAGTTTACTTTGCTAATCATGAATACGAGGGTTCAGTTTTGTTGTAGTTGTCATAATTGAAAAGAGGACTAAGAAAGACCTTCGTATTTATTGGAAATGTTGATTTCTAGTTGGAATAGAAGAATTTAGCCTTTTCATTAAATTTTCCTTAGTATATTCATTTCTATAAGGTGAGTTAAGAATAATAAAAAGTAAAGAACCCCCCCCGCATAGTAACCTTAAAACAAGCAAACCTTACTTTCTGTCTTAGAATCAATACTAAATATAGATTCCAAGGTAGAAGAGTGGTAAGGGCTTAGCAATTGGGGTTGACTTGTTTGGGGTTACACAGCTAGGAATTGTCTGAGGCCAGATTTGAAACCAGATTCCCCCACTCTAGACCTGACTATCCACTGAGCCACCTAACTACCCCCACATATTGACCTTTTTAAAAAGTTTCATATAATATACAATGTAACTTTTTCCGTTTATGCTTATTTTGTAAATGTGAAACGATCAGTAGTAAACATTTCCGCCAAAGTAATGGGCTCCCTGCTATACCTTCCCCTTTCTTCCTTAGAGGAATCTTTCTTACTGATTTATGGTTGACCCCATTTTACAATATGAATAACTCAGGTTTCTGGAAGTTTTTGACATTATGTGAGTGGAAATATGAAAGAACAAGTCTTAATTGTTGCTTCAGGCCCTTGAGCTTTCTTATTTCCACTAGGTGGATGCTGTGGTGATGCAGATCTCAGCCAGGTCATACCATGTCAGGTGCTGTGACAATCATCAACCATATTTTCATACAAGATTTTTAGAGGGGCTCCACCTGACATAATGGAAGCATTTTCTGAGGTCTTGTAAGATTGCCTAGATCATGCTGGGTCAGCTGCCAGTTAAGACTTGGATTTTCTCTCCTGCTCCATGACTACGCCACCTCATTTTCTGGTTCTTAGCCTTAATACTTCTCCTGTGTAATTTTTTGTTGATAATTTGTAGCAGACTGCTTAATGCCCACCAAATAAAAGACAATGGCCTCTTGGTTGACTTGCAGCTGTAAAATTTTAAACTGTGATAATCCATTTGCTTTTTTTTTTTTTTAAACCCTTATAATAAAGTATTGGTTGCAAGGAGGAAGAGCAGTAAGGGCTAGGCAATTGGGATTAAGTGACTTGCTTGGGGTCATATAGCTAGGAAGGTGTCTGAGGCCAGATGTGAACTAAGTCCTGTCTCTAGGCTTGACTCTCCAGTTACTCTTAAATATATATCATCACTGGAAGAAGGTTATTGAGTTTTTTTAACCCTTACCTTCCATCTTAGAATCAATACAAGCCTGATTCAGTCCACTGAGTCACATAACTGCGCCTATTCCATTTACTCCTAAATATATCTCATTACTAGAAAAATATTGATCTTAGAAATAATATTTTTTTTTCCAGAAAGAAGGTTGGGGTCAATATAAACATTGTAGAACTTCCCAAAGACAATCTAGCCCATTTTTCTCCCATTTAATCTTGAGTTCAGTTCATTATCTATTCAGTGTTTGTGTATACATATATCCATTTAGTGATACTAAGCCTTTTATTGAAGACATTTAAAAGATGGACCTAATAGGGATTTTGTACTGCAATCTTCCATTATTAAGATGCCACAAACAACTGTCTGTGGCTACTTAGTGGGATCTTGTTCATCTGGCAGATGAAATGTTCACCTCAGAATTTTGTGGCTTATAAATCACCCAGTTCTTTCAAGGTGACAAGATAATTAATTAGCTGAGGACTTCTAAGACACATGGCTACCTTTCTTCTGGATGCTATGAGATTTCATAGCTTCCTCTTAACAGAAGACTTAAGAAACTATAGACCTAGGGATTCTTTACCTTTAGGGTGAAGTGGTGTTTTCTTCTTTCTTCCTACTCTCAAATCATATTTAAACAATTAATTTCAGCAAGGTTTAAGTTGGTTTCATTAAAGAAAACAGGTTAAAATTCATTTCACATGAGAACCTTTGGAAGATGACTATAATCTATTTATAATTAAGCATATAGATTATTAATGTTTACAAACTAATTTTTCTTTTAGTGCTGATTATCACCTAGGAAACTCCTAGTGATGGTCTGTCAGATCTGATTTTGCCCCATTCTTAAGTGGTTAAACAATTTGTTTAAAATCTGCATCTGAAAACTACCAGCGTTGCACTGTCAGCTTGAGGGGACATACATCAGGTGGTCCTGCAGGGTTAATTTTCATAGACAATTATTTTCAGTGTCTTTACTGATGATCTGGAAGCCAGAACATGTCATTAACATTATTACGTTGGCTTCTTAATATTTTGGAAGGCAAGACTAAAAATGAATTTGGGGAAACTGTCCAACTAAAGTATAGGATAAAATTAGGAGAAAACACAGATAGTAAGGACCAAAGCCTAACAATAAAGGCATGGGATATTTTGGCTTATGCCTAGACTTATGAAAGAAAAAGACCTGAGGGCTAAAGACAATGTGTCAGCATTTTTATGGCATTGGGTACGATAAGTAGCAAAATTATTGAAATGAATTTAAATAAGCTAGGTTTGGGAAGTACTTCTCCCAATTTTAATAATTATTAAACTCTTATTGAGTTTGAAAAAAGTAGAAAGACTGTTAGGAAGGCTCAGAAAACAAGCAGTGAAAGAACAGAAAATATGTCAGGGACTTAGGGTTATTTAATAGTCTTAAGAAGAGAAAATAAAACTCTGGTTTTTATTATTAGATATAAAAAGGTTTTTTATGAAGAGATTGTGGGAGTGCTGGTCAGTCATTTTTCCATTGTCTTTGAGAAATTTGACAAGAGGAGATCGATATAAAAATAATTTGAGAGCTTTCATTGGGATGTGAAGGAGCTTCGTCCTAAGGGTGACAGTGTCGCATAATGGGCCCACTGAATTAAGTGGTTTTCATGCTGCTTTCACTCACTGTTGGTGCCTAGGACACACGGCAGCTTTACATCCCAGTCAGGTCTTTTATGTAGCTTATGATAAACCACAATGATTTGAATAAAGTTAGCCCAAGTGTAGAACAAATTAATAACAGGTTTTCAAGATATAGCTATAGTGTTACTCTTATGATTTCTTTAAAGGACTTCAAGGAAAAGAGACATTCTGAGGTTATTTTGTAGTAGATCTGATTTATTTTAGTTTTATATTAACTAGTTATACTCCAAAAGCGTGGTCAAGATTCCAGGTTGTATAATCTAAAATTTCTTAATCTTTGTCATTAAACCAAGAAACATTTCGATTTAAGATTATTAAGATGGATGGGTGAAGACTTTACATTTGGACACTCATGTTAGCGGAAATATTGACCAGAGAGTTACTTTGGTTCTTTGGACTATATATGTGTGAAATATAACAATTCCAACTGCAATTCTACTGTATTCCAATTCTCCCAAGGACCATGGGGGTGTGTGGGGTGTGTGTGTGTGTGTGCATGCACTTGTGTGCTATGTAATGTTTGTGAATTTGCCAGTGAGTAAACACAGAACAGTGGCTGAGAAAAACTCCTAAACTTAGTCTATTCCATGGCCATTCTGGGCTTGCATTTCTGATTGAGGGAACCTCCTGAGGATGAGTATGGATCAAATCAAGATTTCTCCCATCTGAAGATTTAAACCAGGGTTATAGATGGGAAAACTTGGCATTTGTTGAGGATCCTCTGGGGGTCAATCATGGCTTCCAAGGAGACCCTAGCATTAGTGAGCCTCTGAAATAAATGTGGTATGGGAAAAGCTAGTATTTGATAATGGTAAGAAAAGTAGTACAGAACTTTTGGTGGCACCTCTGTATAATATCAGATGTAGAGTTAATGTGGCCTAGGGGGCAGGATGCCAGACTGAGAAGTCAAGACATCAGGAGGTGACCCTTCCCAGAGGTTTAATTGTGACTATTGGCAAGTAACCTAATGTTAAAACATAGTTTCTTCATCTGTAAAATTTGGGCAGTACATGTCTCTACCTGCCTCACAGGGCTGTGTGGAAAGAACTTGGCAAATCTTAAAGGGGCTACTAAGATGAGTGATTTCTTGGTGAAAGTTGGACCCTAAGAGAAATAAGCTCTAGTTTTAGTCTTTCTTTTTACATGGGAGGAAACTGGCTAAGATAGGAGTAACAATTTGTTTAAGGTCATTCATCTTGTAAATAGAAGAGCTAGGCTTCCAAACCAAACAGTCAAATTCTGTATCCACGTTTCTCTCTCTCTCTCTCTCTCTCTCTCTCTCTCTCTCTCTCTCTCTCTCTCACACTCTCATCTTACCCTTTCACTACACATAAAACCCAGAGACCTGGGGGCAGCTGGGTAGCTCAGTGGAGTGAGAGCCAGGCCTAGAGACAGGAGGTCCTAGGTTCAAATCCGGCCTCAGACACTTCCCAGCTGTGTGACCCTGGGCAAGTCACTTGACCCCCATTGCCCACCCTTACCAATCTTCCACCTATGAGACAATACACCAAAGTACAAGGGTTAAAAAAAAAACAAACCCAGAGACCAATAGGAAGACTTAACCTGTGTCTTCTCACTCCCCATAACACTTGTTAGGCTGGGTAGACCTGATTTCTCTGCCTCTAAAATGAGGCATGTTCGATAAATGAGGCACGTTGGATAGGTGATAGATGGACATACTTTGAAAAATACAAAACTACCACCTAAGTTTTTTACGTTTTTTTCCCCATTCAAATAAAGTTCTATTCTTAAATCGCTACTTCTCTTTCCATTTTCAGTACAGGTAGCTTTGAGAATCAACTGTCATTTTCAGTTGCATAAGATCACATTGGTAGGTCACATATACAAACTAGATTTAAGTGGAGGAAGTGTGACCTATATTTGGATCAATATATTTCCCAGACTTTCTAAGAAAAATGCCAAAAACAATTTTGACCTGTAAAGAGAATATATCCAATTTTATATCCTGTTTTTTAATTTCTCTCCTTTGGTAATGCCTTTCTTAAATAAAGCACAATGTTTTGTTTGAGACAAGCCCTTGCCTTCTGAAATTTCAATGAAACTTTACTATGTCTCCACCAAGGGCTTTACCATTGTTTCAACTCCTTTTGTGCGAGTTTGATAAGTGCTCCCTCACAGCTAATTAAAAGAATGGGACAACTTTGGGAACTCCCTGTTTAGTGATGACAGATCAGTTTTCCTAATTAAAACTTCTAAGGGTACAGAACTATATTTGTAGTAACAAAGACCATGTATGAGATGATACATATATTTGGTTTTCCATAATCTTTTTACTATTTCCTTTTTCTGTTTGGAATTATCCTTATCTGAAAAGGCAGAGGAATTAGAGAAATTATGAGGTTTTGTTTTATTTAATATTACTTTTTTGAAATCTAAATGTATTGTGCAGATTATGCTGAAGTTGTTTGAAACATTTTACTTAATATTTATAGGAGAAGAAAGTCCTTTGGGTAATTGATGGAGGCTGGTGAATGAGAATTTACCTCCTAAGGTGCATCCAGTGGGCACCAAAAGGATATTTTACCTACCTGGGTGTGTATCCAGGTCTGACTTGCCCAGGATTCGCATCTTTGTATGTATAGGAGGATCCTTTGCCTGCCTTCATTTCTGGTACATTTGTCAGGTGTTCCCAAATTGGTTCCAGAATGTGGTTACTGCAGGTTGTAGCTCTGGAGAAGGTTGATGAGCTTGTGTTGTGATGAGCCCTGACCCAGGGGAAGGTTCGACCCAGGGACTGCCTGTATATCTTATGTGGACAGGAACCCTTCCTAGAGCCTTCCATTACATGTTTGTTTTGATAGAAATAAAATTGTAGGGCAAATTTGCTGAGAGCAATATGGCTTTCCCTCAAATCCTTCACCAAACTAGAACAGATTAACTTTTTTTTTAAAACCTTACTTTCCATCTTGCAATCAATACAGTATACTGGTTCCAAGACAGAAGAGCAGCAAGGGCTAGGCAGTGGGAGTTAAGTGACCTGACCAAGATCACAGAGGAAGTGTCTGAGGCTGGATTTGAACCTAGGACCTCCCATCTCTAGATCTGGCTCTCAATTTACTGAGCCACCCAGCTGCCCCTCAGTGATTAACTTCCAAAGAAAGTTTAAACATTTGGAAAGATTTACAGATATGGATGACTAGTTCTAGAGTTTTACAATCACTTGCTTACAATGTCGAGGCAAGATTTTTGGCTACTGGTTTGTCAGAAGGGTAATGTGACATACATAATATAACTGGTACAAAATTAATCTTAAAATATGCTAGCTCCGAATCTGGAAAATGTCAGTCACTGGTTCTGCTAATTATATCTTGATGGAATTTAACTGGCTTTGTTTTGGCCAGGATAGTTATTTTTGATGAGTGGTATCAAACTCAAATAGAAACAGATCTCTCCTCTCCACAAATGAATATTCTTTCTACAGTATTGTATGTTATTTATTTTGTTGTTCCGGAGTATCCATTACTATCTGGCATTTGATATGTAAAGTTAGGAATGCTGAGAGCTGATAAACTCTCTGGACTTCAAAGGTCCAGTGACATTATTGGTATAACTACTCCTTCCCTCAGAACAGATTGCAACCCATCGACAAAGTCTCATCCTGTGCATCTCTTGACCGTATTCTCTTAATAAACCTTCTGGGGGAAAAGGGGTACCTACTAAATTTGGTTGGGGCTTTCATTAAGTCTCACAGCTTGTGAGTGCTCATGTAGTACACAGGCTGTCCTGTTATCCTTGCTTTTTTACTCTTTCTGGCTCACTTTTTCTAATAATATATCTCTTGGATAATGTATATTATGCCATTTCTCATGTGTTACTCATCTTTGGTAATAAGTTATAGAAAAGATGTTTTTCCATTGCTTTTTTTATGACTGCCATTTTATAATTGTTGGAGAATCATTTTTCAGTGATTTGCTTGCAGTCATATAACATAACTACAAGAATAGTGGTATATTTAAAAATAGACTTATTTCAGGGTTCAGCTAGTGCAATTTCTCCAAAAGCAATAAAGCCTACTGTCTAGCTTCTTTTCAGTTTCAGGCCCTTTTATCTGACTGCAGTGTCTGTCCTACATGTATTTTTTACCTTCATTCTCATCTTCAGTCATCTCTTAAAATGAAGAGATTTAAATTTCTTAAATCTAAAATTAAAAATTCGTTTCCTTCTCTAATCATGTGGTATTGGCCATAGAATAGAATGCTATTATTTCTGATGACCCACTGAACAGTGAGCATCAACTATCATCAGCAAATGTTATGAACTGCTACTGTATGCCAGGCACTGTACCAAGTGCATGGATAAAAAGAAAGGTGGAAGGCAATCTTTGCTCTTTTGGAGCTCGAGAACATGCAAGTATCCATGTACAAGTGCAATTTAAACAGAATGAATTGGAGATAATAAGCAGACTAGATGAAGGGGAGCTGGGAAAGGCTTCTTGCAAGATATGGATGGGACACTAGGAGAGCCAAGGAAGGAGAGAGAGAGAGAGAGAGTTTCACACATGGGAAATAATCCATGAGAGCGCATGGAGTGGGGACTATCTCTTGTGAGGAGCAGCAAAGAAGCCAATGTCACTATCAAGGAGTACACAGAGGGAATTAAGCTGTAAGAAGACTGGGAAAGTAGGAGGAGGACAGATGATGGACTTTGATCTGGAAGGTAAGAGGTATTTGAGCTTTATTTTAGGAAGCTGAGTGGAAGATGAAGTGGACATGACAGACAGATCCACCAGCAAGCTATCACAGCAGTCCAGGAATAAGGCCACAAGGACCTACACCAGGGGCATGGTAGAGAGATAGGAGACAAGGAGATAGTGGTGGTGGAGATAGATTTTTTTTTTTTTTAACCCTTAACTTCTGTGTATTGGCTCCTAGGTGGAAGAGTGGTAAGGGTGGGCAATGGTGGTCAAGTGACTTGCCCAGGGTCACACAGCTGGGAAGTGTCTGAGGCCGGACTTGAACCTAGGACCTCCCTTCTCTAGGCCTGATTCAATCCACTGAGCTACCCAGCTGCCCCCTGGAGATAGATTTAACTGAGACTTGGTAACAGATTGGATGTGAGGGGGTGAGAGAATGAGCATTTGAGAATGACACCTAGGTTGTGAGCCTGACAAACTGGGTACCCTCAACAGTAATGGGAAAGTTAGAGGGAAGGTTTGCAGGGATCCTCAAGACATCCAATTCAAGATAACCACTAAGCACTTGGTGATAAGAAGACTAGGGGTTAGGGTTAGGTGACTCGATCTCAGAATCATTCTGTGTAGAGATGATAAGTGAATCCCTGGTAGCTGATGAGAATACCAAGCAAAAGAGTGACGAGGGAGAAGATCAGAGGGCCCAGGATAGAACCTTGGTGATGGATCCTGAGAAGGTTGGTTAGACAGAAGAGAAGCAGGAGAGAGCAGTGTCAAGAAAAGCTGCCAAGATGTATGAGGCACTGGGAGGGACAAGACTCGGGAGCTCAATCTTGTCTCATTAGGGACATGACAGTATATACATGAAAACCTTAGTATACAATGAAGGCCAGATCACTGATGTAGGACATGAAGTGCTTTAGCAGATCAAAGTGAAGGTAGAAGACTTATGGCTGCATTTGGCTGGGATGTTGAAATTGGAGATTGGCCTTGATAAATGACTCTGTGGAAAGGAGGAAAAGGGACAGAGGTAGGAAATCGGGGAGTTTTGGGGGGACACTGAGCCTACAGGAGTATGCGACAGGAGTATGGTAGGCTCACTTAAGACAAAGAGTAGGTTGAGAAAACTTTGTTTGAATACTAAGTTAAGGAATTTGCTACTCTATAAACATACTTTCTGCAGTGAGTGGCACAGTGGATAGAGTGTAAGCCTAGAGTCAGAAAAAATGAGGCCTCAAATGCTTTCTAAGTGTATGACCCTGAGCAAATCACCTAACCTCTCCTTACCTCAGTTTACTCAACTGTAAAATGAGGATAATAATAGTGCCCCTCTCACAAGGTTGTGAGGATCAAATGATATATTTTTAAAGGACTTTACATAATGCCTGGCCTATCAGAGGTGCTATATAAATGTTAGTGTTAATATTGTTATATGGAGGATAAGCAAAATTGCTGTTGCCCTGTGTTTAGTAAAACAAATTAGCATAGAGATAAATAATATATTGACAGACTGAGGCATTTATCTTAGGATTTATACCGTTTATCCAGATTCTTGATGAGAAGATTCAATGGAAGAGCAAAAATTTGGAATCCCACCATTTAGTGACAGATTGGGAATAAGGACTGGTATTATGTTGTTTTAGGCAGAGGTAGTAACAACCTTGTACTTTCTACTTTATGCTTCTTCAGGCTTTACTGAGGTGCAGAGCTCTAAGACTGCAGAGGTTCCACAGTCACCTCCACTTTACTGATGGGTGAATTTCCTTCCAAGTAGAATTTTCTTGAAACCAACATGTCTTTCTTCAATGAGCAACTATCCTTAATAAAAAAATTTCACTAAGTTTTGAGGGAATATATTCTTATTTTACAAAAAAAGACATTGAGAGATTGTTAGCATAAAGTCTGGTAGAGAATTTTTGGAGAAAATAGATGCTAATGTAATTCTTAAGATCTATGGCATACCTCTGTGTGAAGAATGGAGCAGAACAAGGTTAATAGGTGAAATGCTAAGCCCAAGAGAAATAATAGCATAGGAAATAATTCCATTTTTTAAAGCTTCATTACAAACTTAATCAACACTTTCAGTATACAAAACAAAAAAGAGGATTTATAAAAAACTGAACTTACGTTGTTTTTTAAAATGTAGGTTAAATTTAACAAGGCAGTAGCAAAATTACCTTATTTGGGTCCCCTTCTGAACCTGTTTTCTTTCAATTTTTGAATGCTATATGAATATTTTGCACCCTTTTTTGCTTTTCAATTGTAAATGCAAAAACTTGGTTTCCTCTCAATAAAGCTCACCCCTCTAACAGATAGTATAGACAAGGGAAACAAAGCCGCATTATCTGCCTAAAAAAGTATTCTTCTGCCTGCCCCTCTGCTCTTTCAGGGATGGTCTCATTTTGAGTTATGAGATAGCAGAAAGAATAGTGTTATGTAATGACTAGAATGAATCAAATTTGCAGCTGTCTCTGGTCTCTCACAGCATTTAAGGGACTAAAAATCCCATTGGGAACCTGGAATCAGTTTATTTTCTGTTGTAGGTAGAGGTGTGTCAGATGGATCATCACTTAGGATGATTTTCATTTTTATGTCATATTAGCCTGTGACTATTTAATATTTCTGGAGCCTCCTTTTTGAAACCCTTTTCTGCCTGGAATACTTGTATTCAACTTCAGTTCTTAAAAACAGCCACTTAAGCATCTCTTTCCCTCTAGAGAATGATTTGGGTAGGAGAGAAGAGTGCCTTACTTGACTCTTGCCACTCCAGTGCCTCATCTATCATAATCCCAAAAGCAGCCCCAACTTTTTGTATCCTTTCTTCAGATAATTTCCCCAGCTTGTTAAAACAGTACCAAGTAAGCCAGTGATGTCTTCAAGAATTAAGTATCAACTTAGCAACTCATTATGAATTTTCTTAAATGAGTTGTGGTGCCACATAGGGCTAGTTTGGTAACTGGGAGAATGAGGTGTGGCAGGTGTGGTTTTTAATATTGTCTTTTGGAAGGCAGCTTCTGGTCATTGCATTTGTTGAAAGACTGCATTCATAAACAGTCAGGAATTTTAACAGACTTTTAGGGGGGAACTGATACAGGGAAGGAGAAGATGGAATGGGTGAGTCTTTACTCAAAACATTTCTTAAATCCCAGCTGAATGTTTTGAGACAAGTTTCAGAAAATTGTCTTGAAATTGTGTTTTGAGCTGTTGTTTTGGGGGGCCCAAGTTACCTTTGTGTTTCACAAGGAAAAGATGGTAGAAAGAGAAAAGGCAGAGTCCTAAATGACCCTATGTAGCTTATTTTATTTTTCTCCCCTGAACTTTATATTCTCTCCCTCTTCTCAAAAAGTTGTGAAATACATTAGTTTTTCACTATTGGTTTCTAACTTTCCCTGGAACCTCTTTAGATTCTGGTGATAAATCTTATTAGGGATGCCGTCCCTAAAGAGATTTGAATTAGAAAATAACAGGCAACAAAGGAATACAAAACAGCGTCATGATTAAACTGACACTTTTTTTTCCCCATACTTTATTTCAGCAACTATACCAGATCCTTACAGACTTTGATATCCGGTTTTATATGTATGAACTACTTAAGGTAAGTGACGTTGATAAACAGTCAGGAATTTTTAAAAAGACTTTTTGGGGAATTTGATACATTGAACGAAAAGATTGACCAGGTGAACCTGCAGTCAGAACATTTCTTAAATACCAGCTGAATATGTTTTTAGACAAGTTTTCAGAAAATCTTTTTAAATTGATGTTTGAGCCATTGCTTCAGGGGAAGGGTCCAGTTTAACTGTGTTTTATAAGAAAAGATAGTTAAAATTTTAAACTTCCTATTTTCTGTAACATTCTGTGATCCTTTGATTTTTTTTTTTTTTCTCCAGTTAGTTCCTCTTTAGGATGAGACTTTTGGCCATAGCTTTACCCTAATGCACTGGTGATTTGAACCTGATCTGTCATCAGAAGGGACTGGTAAAGCACACTGGACCCTTGAGAGCCATGGGCATTGGGAACCTTTGCAATACTTCTGTAGTTTACAAAGGAATTCAATGGTTCCTTGCCACCAAATAAATAGGCATACTGAGAATTCCAGAAAGGTTTTAGAATAAAATATTTAAGGCCCAGTGGGTTATTGTCATTGTGGAAGAAAATTATCGGAACGAAATAATGTTAATATTATGTAAACAGAACCCCAGAAAAAGAATTGTGAGGAGCTATAGCTCTGAAATGAATGTAATCTTGTAGCCTATACTTGAGATTTTCCTAAATTGGTGGACAGGCCCAAAGCAAGGACTCTTTCCTTAATCAATGTTTTATTCATAAACTAAACATTTGGAGGGGCATCCTCTTGAACAGTTTTGACAGAAGTATTGTAGATACTCAAGTGTGATGTTTTTGATGTTTTCTCAATACTTTTCCAAAATGGAGTTGTAAAGGAATTAGTGTGAAATTTCTAGTGCCTCTTATGATTCATGTAATGAATAAATTGATGTTTCAAAGATGACCAGGCAAGCATTATTTATTGGCTGTATGTTCCAATCTTTATTCCTCATGAGTTACCATCTTAAATTTCCAAATAAATTGAAGAAATTTGCTAATATTAGTTGGCACCTAAGTTTACATTTCAAATCTAATGCAGACCTGCTGCTCCTTAAAATGGACGGTCATTTGAATTTGTGTGCTTAGAACCTGGTCCTTAGTGCTAGCATCTTGAAGCTTAGGATTTTGGTTAGGAAGGGGATCTTAAGAGATCATCAGGGTCTAATATTGTTTTCAGAGGAGAAACTGGTGTGTTCAGAGTGAGATTGACTTTTAGCAGATCACCCAAATAGTAAGTATCTGAGCTGAGATTTGATTTAAATATTTTAATATTTTTTAGAAAAATTTTCCATGGTTACATGATTCATGTTTTTACTTTCCCTTTCACTCCCTTCCCCCTTACCCCCCCCCCCCCCCAATAGCCCACGCACATTTCTACTGGTTATTTACATATTATTGATAGTTGCATTGGTGTGGTCCTTTTGGGTCTACATCCCCAACCATGTCTGCATTAGCCCATGTGTTCAAGCAGTTGTTTTTCTTCTGTGTTTCTTCTCCTGTAGTTCTTCCTCTGAATGTGGGTAGTGTTTTTTTCCATAAATCCCTCAGAATTGTCCTGGGTCATTGCATTGCTGCTAGTACAGAAGTCCATTACATTCAATTTTACCACAATGTATCAGTCTCTGTGTACAATGTTCTTCTGTCTCTGCTCCTTTCATTCTGCATCAATTCCTGGAGGTCTTTCCAGTTCACATGGAATTCCTCCAGTTTATTATCCCTTTGAGCACAGGAATAATAAATTCGATCACCAGCATATACCACAATTTGTTCAGCCATTCCCCAATTGAAGGACATACCCTCGTTTTCCAGTTTTTTTTGCCACCACAAAAAGTATGGCTATAAATATTTTTGCACAAGTCTTTTTATCTATGATCTCCAGAGCTGAGATTTGAACCTAGGGCCTCTGACTTTAAATCCAGAGTTCTTGCCAATATATATTTGCTCCCATCTTTTTTTTTTTAAACTGCTCAGTGGTAGTGGCTGCTCAGCAGTAAAGGTGCCCCTTTCTGCTGATGAGATAAACTGCAGACACACCCAGGGTTGCATTCTTAGTGGTTAGGAACTGGAAGAGATGACTGTCATAAAGTTATTTAAAGGCATTAAGTACTGATTCCTTATCCAAAGCCTAGGAAATATGTCTGAACAATTAATTGTGTGTTTGTTTGTTGCCTTCACAAAACATGTCTTAAATCCCAGCCCTACTTGTCCCTAATCAATTTTTGTTATGTTTTGTTTGTTTGTTTGTTTTGCAAAGCTGGCTAACAGGAAAACCAAGTAATATTAACTTAAGTAATAATCACTTTATATTGAATCAGTGACTGACATTGAGAAAAATTTATCGTTCTGTATCACATCTCAGTGAGGAAAGTCATGGGATGGTGAGTGGGAATAAATAACCCTGCAGGTGGGGGAAAACTGAAGCCACTGAGAGTTGTTTGTTCAGATCTGACTTCCTGATGCAAATCTACATTCCTTGTTTTTGGAGCCTTGATCTTGTAAGATATTTTCCAGTAAAACATTGGAATCTCACTAATGTAACACTTCTCTAGTGCAAAATATGTCTCTCTAAAGGGATTTTTTAAATTGGCAGTTTAGCCTATGAAACTGCTAGTGAAGTGTACCACTGCTATAACTAAGCAGGTGATGGTGATTCCCTCCCTTCCCTACTCTCTGCTGAGTACAGGGTTTTCTGCACACAGTGGGACATTTACTAGCTGGGGAGTGGAAGTGAGTGTATCTGCATATGAAAAACAAAACAGTTCTGCCTCAAATTCCTAGATGCTGAGAGATTTCAAAATACTCTTCCTAAACAGAATTATCTGTACATTTACAAAAAAATCAAAGTGCTTCCATGTAGATAGCCTCTAAGCCATAGAAATGTTGGAAGTCCTTAATTTTAAGGTTTTTCTATTTCAATAGTCTCCTCAAAACATGGGTTCTACAAGAGCATTTTTTCCCTTCTAGTGCAATATCATCAAAATATCATGAACACCTTCAGCTCTAAGGGTGGTTATAAGAAGACGGTAACAATTTTCAGAAGGTCAGGCTAGAAGCCTACCCGGGCTGCCTAAGGCAAAGCCAAGAAAGGTGCTTTAGCTCAGATTTCTTAACCTCATGACCTTGTACACATGGCTGGCTACTTGAACTGTAATTAGGAATGAGTCTACTGTTTATAAAGAATAACACAGCTTAAAAACAATGCTTGGGGAAGCTGGTAGTTGAAAAACCAGTGGGTGATAAGTTAGTGAGCATTACTGTTCCCAAAGGGATTTATTTCAGTAGAAGCAAGCATAGTTGTTTATCTTTAATTTTTTTCCTGATAGCTAAGCTTTTGACAATTCAGCATTTTAATTTGTCCTTTGTGGTTAAGGACTGCTTAGTACCCCCTTGACCTTGGTCAAGTCACTGAAACTTAGTCCTTGATTTCTTCATCTGTAATATAAGGAGGGTTGAACTAAATGGCCTCAAAGTTTCCCTCCTACTCTAAACCTATGTTTGGATGAAAAGATTTCTGCCAGTGATGGAGATTAAAGGTCTAAGGAGAACTTTGTACTCTGAGCAAATTAATAAAATGAAAAACATTGCCCCTGCCCTCATAGAAAATATAGGCCAGCAGGGGAATCAAAATTCAATCTCAATAATGTATGATAATGTGTGCCTTAAGAATATAACTAAACATCAGACTGTGTCAAGCCAGGGTTGGTTGGAAAGAAGTGCACATTTATGACCAGAGTTAGTACTATGCAAGATATGTGCCATCATCTGTGTGGGAGGACATTGTTCAGTCCTAAATTCTCCATGGTTAGAGTTGCTTTTCCTCCCCATTACCCCACAAACTGCTCTCACCTCAAGAGTGAGGCTTCTGAGATGTGTAAGCTGCCATTCTCTGACTCATCTTGCATGATAGGATATCAATATTCTCAACTGATCCAAATTTGTTATGGTACTCTGTACTTGGCTTTGTGTACTTAGGGCAGAGAGATAAAAAAGGCTAACCAGAGGGTTGAGGGTCTTCTACATTCATATGTGTGTTCTCTGTTCCAGGCTCTGGATTACTGTCATAGCATGGGCATCATGCACAGAGATGTCAAACCACACAATGTTATGATTGATCACCAACAGAAAAAGGTAATGAATTTATGCTTAAAAAAAGACTGTTGCCCCTTAAGAACCTTGGTTGTTTGTTTATGGTGTTTCTCTTCTTTTCTCACCTCAATTCTGGTTTCCAATTTTTAAAAAATATCTTTTTCTTGCTATCTTGTAATCAATATTAAGGAGACAGCTA
Organism: Gracilinanus agilis; assembly: GCF_016433145.1. Classification (NCBI taxonomy): domain Eukaryota; kingdom Metazoa; phylum Chordata; class Mammalia; order Didelphimorphia; family Didelphidae; genus Gracilinanus; species Gracilinanus agilis. The sequence goes on along the minus strand of NC_058131.1, from coordinate 40,376,702 downwards.
GGTAGCTTGGTGGATAGAGAACCAGACCTGCAGATGGGAGATCCTTGATTCAAATCTAGTCTCAGATACTTCTTAGCTATGTGACCCTAGACAAGTCATTTAACCCCCATTGCCTCCCCTTGCCACTCTTCTGTCTTGGAACTGGTACTTAATGTCATTTCTAAGACAGTAAATAAAGAATTAAAAAAAAAAAAAGAATCAAACTAGTGTTGGTCATATCTGAACCCAGGACCTTCCATCTCCAGGCCTGGTTCTATTCACTGAGCTACCTAGCTGCCCCTCCAAATTGTTTTGAACTCAAAGAGGGTGCAGTGGTCACCACAGATTTTTACCTAAATATTTCAGCCTGTCATTTATGATCAGTCAGTATTTTGTGTTGGGTTTCTTCAGAGGAGAGGTGGTTGATAAGTTCTGTTCCATCTTTAAAACCTTTAGGTCAAACCAGACTACTTATGTTTTTTTTTTTAATGCATCTAGTTTTCTCCTATTGTCATTATACTGGTGGTCTGTAGGTTAGGTGACGGTAGTGGGATGGTCATTAGTATTATATTAGACAATGGACAATCTCAGGAGATGAGAGAAGCTAGAGTAAGTTCAAGAACCCTGGCAAGCAGCAGACACACCAGAAATATGACCATTCATATAACTCATGAAAATTAATAGCATTCTAAGTAGAGTACTTGTAAAGAAACTTATGGTGATCAGTGTGACCTGTTCCACTATGTTGGGACATTGTTTTAAGGGGTAGAAATCGAAAGCATTCTTGATGTGTTTCTCTTGTCCTTTCTGTAGCTTCGACTAATAGACTGGGGTCTGGCTGAGTTCTACCATCCTGCTCAGGAGTATAATGTCCGTGTGGCCTCTAGGTACTTCAAAGGGCCAGAGCTCCTCGTGGACTACCAGGTACCACTATAGGCTCTGGTAATAGGATCCAGGGCTCTTCTTACAGAGTTGTCTGTTTGGGGTCCATTTGGGAGGGTTAATCCATGGTCTTTATTTCTTATGAACTGCTTGCCTTCGGTCTTTGCTTCTGGATTGGTTGACTGAGCTCAGATCGCCTCTGAGTTGTTAAAGTGAAGGCTGGGAGAGCGGCCTGAGAGAGGGGGATGGATTCCTGCCAGCCTTCCTCACTGTGGCCTTCCTGGTCTCTGCAGATGTATGACTACAGCTTGGATATGTGGAGTTTAGGCTGTATGCTGGCCAGCATGATCTTCCGAAAGGAGCCCTTCTTCCATGGCCAAGACAACTACGACCAGGTGAGGAAGGCGCTGGGCAACCAGCAGGAGTGAAAAGCCTACTGTGTGCGGGGAAAGAGTAAGAAATGCTCTGCCATCGAGAGTGGCCTGGCTTCCTGAGGGAGATGAGGGGATTTGCTCTGGGCCTCTAGCTAGTGATTGTCAGAGGCAGAACTGAAAATCAGATCTTCCTCACTGTCTGGCTGGCTCCCTTCTATTCCAACCTACAGCCACCCTAGGTCAGGCAGCAAGAGCCTGATAGCAGGTCCACAGAGGAGGAACCTGTGGTTTGGAGGCATTAAGTGCCTTGCCCTAGGTCACAGAGCTAGACTCAAACCTAGGTGGGAATGTCTCTGATGCTTCTTTGGGCTTCTCAGTAGAGGGGCCAAGGTTTGATCTGTTAAACCAATGGTGCCTGTGCTCCCAGGAGGAGCCAGAGGGGCATCTCCCATGGTGTGGCTCCCTGGAGTAGAGGCCTAGCTTTTAGCTTTGGCAGATCCCTTGCAGAGCTCTCAGGCAGAGGAAGGTCAGGCCTAGAGCTGTGACTCACCAAGCAAATGTGACATGGCTTAGAGAAGAGTGTCCTGTCATCCCTCAGAACAGTGGCTTTTACAGCTTCGCAGGGTTCCCCATCCCTTCAGAGAAAGCAGGAAGGAGCATCTGACCCGAGGAAGAAGGCCTATCTCAGGAACTTAGCTATTCAGGCTACAATTGTCCACTACCTCCCCAAGACTCTTTTTAGCTAACCCCTTACAGTCTGTCTTTGGACTTCATTATTCCATCAGATCTCTGCTCTCTCCAGTTACTCATGGTTTCTTCTTGCTGAATCCAGTGGACTTTTCTCAGGCCTTTTGCTGCCTTTAACCATGTTGATCCTCTTCTCCTCCATGACACCATCTGGTCTCTCCTGGTCCTCCTACCTGCCTGCCTCTTTTCTGTCTCCTTTGCTTGATCTTCCTCCAGATCACACCCTCTGACCATAGGTGTCCCTCAGAAGAGGGCTCTGTTTTAGGCCTTCTTCTCTATACTGTTTCACTTGGGGATCTCATGATCTCCTGTGGATTTAAATATTATCCCTATGCTGATTCTCAGATCCAGCTTTCCTACCCCGGCCTCTGCTGATTTTCAGTCTTAAATTTTCACCTGCCTTTCAGACATCTTGAACTGGTTGTCCAGTAGACACCTTAAACTTAATATGTCCAAAATATACCCATAGTCTTTTCACCTAACCTCCTCTCCCCTCACCCTGCTGCCTTTTCTAGTCCTATAGAAGCAGCACTTCCCAAACTAGGAGTCTTCCTGGATTCCTCACGTTCTCTTCCCTATATCCAAGCTATTGCCAAAGCCTGTCAGTCTCACCTTGGCGACATCTCCCAAATACAGCGCCTTCTCTCCTCTGACATCCCTACCACTACAGTGCAGACCCTCATCACCTCACTGTCCTTAATGTTTGTCCAGTTATGTGTGGTACATTGGGAGGCTTGGGTACCAAATGCACCCTTAATGTAGGTGATATGAATGGCTTCATTTGGAAGGGACATATCAGTCATTGTGGCAGTCTTTCTAATAGTTTCCTTGAAAGCTGGCAGGGAATTTGCTACATGGTGGTTGTGTTAAATCTGTGCTGTGTTTCAGCTTGTCCGGATTGCCAAAGTACTTGGTACAGATGAATTATATGGATATCTGAAGAAGTACCACATAGACCTGGACCCACACTTCAATGATATCCTGGGGCAGTAAGTAAGAGAGTGGGAGGGCTTTATAGTTTATCTTATTTCTTTGGCAAAGTCAATGAAAATACATCTTAAAAATTGCTTCTTTCTACTTTAGAGTTATATTGAAATTAAAATTGAAAAATTTGAATATCATTTATATCATTTCTTGTGTCTGGAAATCAGAACTGTTTCTCCATATGCTAGGAAATCCTTTGTTAATTCAAAAGCAGATTCATATGGAATACACAAGTAGTCAACATCAATAATCCCAAGTAAACCTGCAGAGTTAGTTAAACAAAGAGAAAGTGTAAAAAAGAGAAAAAAATGAGGCTTTTTTTTTTTTTTCCCAGGAAGAAAGCTTTGCTGGTTATGAAAGAGTGATTGTAAATTCACTTTCCCCTAACACTTTGTGTAGTATTAATACAATGTAACAATGTAGAAAAGATCTATTTTTAAAGCTTCATAAATTGCCAGGTGTTACACAGTACTTCTAGGAACCCCTGGGGTGCCCAGGAATACATTCTGAAAGGTAATACTCATGGTGGATTCATTTATATTGCTCCTGCAGAAAATTGAATGAAGGCTTAGAAAATGTCTTTTTAAAAGAAGAATACCTCTTCTTTAATAGAAGAAAAGCCCTAAATCAAACTTAGAAGGTTTAATTCTTGAAAGGCTGTTATTTTTATGTAGTTGTAGCTCTAGTAGTGCTACTTGGGATTTGTTTAGCTTCAGACACTAAGCCTTCATTCATCCTTCAGACACTCTCGAAAACGCTGGGAAAACTTCATCCATAGTGAGAATAGACATCTTGTCAGTCCCGAGGCCCTGGACCTTCTTGACAAACTTCTGCGATATGACCATCAACAGAGGCTGACTGCCAAAGAGGCCATGGAACACCCTTATTTCTGTAAGTTCAAACATTTGTCAACAGAAATCAGCCATCGATTGACTCATGACTGAGTATATAAGAATGTTATATATAGAGGTAGAGACTGACATGATTGCTGAATTGTAAAAGCTTTGCACCATCCTTAGAAACCCTCATCAGCCAAACCTTACTGTTTGTTAATGTACCCTGGGCTTAAACATGTGAACTGGTTCACTCATTTAATCCATACCCACCTATCTCATTCTAATGAGACCTGTAAGGAATCCTTTCCCCTTAAAAGGAGCTATTTATAGGACAAGATAACATTGTTCAAATAGAATTAGATGCCTCTGTGCTATTAAAAAGCTTAAAAGCTATAGAAAGCAGTTAATGTTGGCCCATAGAGAAGGGATGCCAAAAGTATAAAAATATTGGCAAAAAAGAGATCGAGATAGTGTGTATTTCAGAGTGGGATAGTAGAAGGATATGAAAAGTGTTTGTAGAAAAGAAAGCAACTAAGATTCTTATTGGCCTGTCTTCTTATTCCTTTATTCAGATGGGGGCTTCATTGTATAGAATGTTTATAGTCATTTGGAATTCTAGGTGTGCTAAATAATCTTAAATATCATTTCTGTCTTTGGGATTGCTACTTGGTGGTAGGTGAAGAGCTCAGGGCATAGGGAAGCTAACCAGGCCCACATTTATTCTATAAATTAGGATCGAAGCTGCCAGCCACTCTGAGTTTGCAGTCTTTTACTTGGCTGATAGTGAGAAATAGACATGAGGCATAGCATAGCATAGCATAATATAGTATAGTGGAAGAAGTATTGGAGGGAAGACTGGCTGGAGGGTCTTGCTTCTGGCACTGCTCTTAATGTGAACAAATACCTTCAGATCTCTTATCGTCTTTCTTTTTAAAATGGGAATCAATCCTGTAATAGCCAAATCCCAGGGTCATGAGATCTTAGAGCAGGAGCCAGGGTTTCTGTCAGCCTTTGGGTAATATATTTGTGTTCATAAGTTCCAATATTTCTGGGAAATAATAGCATCAGAACAAAAGTTGATTGCAAGAATGACTGAACAAGTTATATCAATAAAGTGCTGGGATACTATTGTGCTATAAGAAATGATGACAGGAATGGTTTTGGAAAAATCTGGGGAGACTTTTAGGAACCAGCATAGAGTAAAATAAACAGAATCCAACAACATTGTAAAGACAAAAAGCTTTGAAAGACTCAGGAACTTCTATCAGTACGATTCCCCAGGCTTCTAGACATACATGTTGCCTACCCCAGATTGCTGAAGGACTCAGAGAGCAAAGGCATATTTTTTCTGGATAATGCAGGAATTTGATTTGCTTAATCACATAGCAAAGGATAGGGAACGAATGTGGACCTGGAAATAAAATAAAACTGAATATTGTTTTTAATTGCTTATAGGAACAGTTTTATTGGCTTCTTTTTTGTGAAATTTTCTTTAAGAGTAGTACTTATTTACATCACTCTCATTCATTCCTTCTTGTTGACCCTATTTCTTTTCATCTTCCTGGATCTCTTATTTGAAATGAGAATGTGACTGTCATTAATTTTACTCTTTTGTAGACCCTGTGGTGAAGGAGCAGTCCCAGCCAAGCTCAGAAAATTCTGTGCTCTCCAGTGGTCTGACAGCAGCGCGATGAAGACTGGAAAACGACGGGTAATTCAAGATTGATGATAACCAATAAAACATCCAACCAAAAAAATCTTGAAGGAAAACTACAGTGTGATATGAGAAATTCTGATCGTTCCTTCTAAATGCAAAGAAGAGTTAAGAACTTTTTTTTTTTTTTTTTTAGTCTATCCCAAAAAAAAAAAAAAAAGAAGAATTCCCAGTAAACAGGGAATAGCCAACTGTCTGGCATGCTCTAAGATTTAGGGAAAGGCCTCTTTTCTTTGGAATGAATGGGAGATGAGAAACTCAGAGTTGTTGTAATGCAGTTTTCATTTTACAGGAAACCACTGTTAAATTGACCAGCCCAGTCAACAAACTCTGACTATCTAACTTCCTATCTATTCCATTGTGGTCCTGGTTTCCTTTGGTGAGATCCAGGCTCAGGTTTTAGCAGAATGTCAGCCTCCACTGGCACAAAGGAGATAGTAAATGTGACAGTATTCTTTCTTTTTTTCTTTCTTTTTCTTTTTTTCCTTCTTTCCATTTGTTTAAGCTTTTACAAATTCATGTTTTACACGATTTCTTAATGGTATGAGCTCTCCAGGGACTGTCCTTTCTCACTGCAGTTTTCCTTTAAGTCTCCAAGAATATTTGAATGAACTGAGATCTTTGCTGCAAAACAATCCTCTTGGGTGTCATCTGCCATCACTTTCAGTTTCTTGATGTCACTGCCCAGAGCAGTAATTCTCATCAAAAAGTTATACATGTAAGTGTATATACCCCAGAGTCACTGCAGCTGGTGCTGGTTTGTAGGCTTATAAGACTATGGATTTTGTTTGTTTGTTTGTTTGTTTGTTTGTTGGGGGGTGGGGCGGAGTGGGTTTCCTCTGGCATAGCTTTTTTCTGTGTCCATGGTAGGAGAATCTTATAGGATTTCCTTACCGTAGACTTTTCCATGTATACATATTTTAATACTGAAACATAGGCTTATTGTTTACAACCAGCACTATCAAAGAAAAGTCAGTGCCTCTTAATTGGGGTAACTGGATTAAAACTAATGGCCACCCCCTGGTTTATAAAAGGAAAGAGAAAAGAGTGTGCCACCTTAGTTCATTCAGAAAAGACTTTGGGCAAAGTATTGATAGGGAACCTTTCTTCCCCTCTTCCTCTTTTTCCCCCTGTGAAAGAAACTACTTCTCACAGAAATCAGAGGAATGTATTCTTTCAAGTTCTGATGTATTAGATACGTAAACATACAGTATTCTACTTGAATGAGATAAATATCATTCGTGTGTCAAGAATCTGGAGTAGTGTTGGAAAGGTCCTAAAATAACCTAGGTTACTGAGAAAGGGATTGGGATGGGAGGGTTGGGAGCTAGGACTTCTGCTAAGGAAAGAAATGGCACCATTGGAGCAGGTGTGAACAGATTTGAATCCAGGATGCTAATCCCTGAGTGTTGGCAGAGTAAGCTAGATTTTTGAAACGTAGGGCTGTGATTCATTTTATGGGCATGCCCTTGAAACTTGTCACCAGCACTGTTTAACATGGGTCGGGCCTGGCAATCACAGCTGCCTCTTCTAGGTCTCTGCTGGAAAAACTATCCAGCAACTGTGGGGACTTTACACATTTAGGCTAGAACTAGAGGTGTCTACCACCCTTTAGGATTTCTTTATTAACTATTTAATAATGCCATACTTTTTTATATAAGGTTAGATTGTTTGTTTGAAACATCTGTTTACATTCCATATTCCAATAAAATCATATTGGTATTGGTAGCAGGTCCTATCTATACATGTAAATTCTATTTTGTCTTCTGGTCTGTGGGAATTGAAAATGCAAAAAAAAAAAAAAAAAAAACCCAACCCAAACAAAACCTAAACACAAACTCCATTCGTGTCAAATCAAATTTACAGACGAGGAAACAAATTCCAAAGCCAGGAAATGCAAGATGATAAGGTTCTCATACCACCACTCTCAGGCCTACATTGCATATCCTGCAGATTGACCTATATGCCCAACCCTACCTGAAAATAAAAATTTAAAAGATGGAACACATCTCCACATGTAGCAGGCCATGAAATAGTTTCCAGAAGCCTACTAGTATGCCTGTCCGGGAGGGGGCGCAGCTCCAGAGTGAGGAAGGACTGCTCTAGGGGAAGTGGGTTGTTACTCCTTTCTCTTTCTGCTCCTCCTTGCCCTAGAAAAAGTATCCGTTTGGGGACTGTGCAGTGGCCCCCTTTCCCCATTTAGATTGGGGGAGTTGTAGGCAAGTCCTGAAGCAGAAGCATATTTCCCTCCTTTTCCTTATTTTCTCCCCAAAGGAACAGCAAGATATTCAGAAAAAAATCACCTGATTGATCTCCCTAGACTTCTTGCCTTGATTCACTCCTGAGTGTCTGCAGTCCCACCTCACTGGCCTATCCAGGGGTGTGTGTAACCTCCCATTTGACACAGGACTAGATCCTCATTAGGAAGCTCATAGTTTACTCGTAGAGAAACTTTGTCAGCCGTCCAACTCTGTCATGTAGTTGGAGCATTTGCCCTTCTCAGCACATCTTCTTGGCCTATACTGGTTCCCAGCAGCCCTGTCTGCATCTCTAGAGGCTTCTTTCTCTACTAGCAGGTGGTTTTGCAGCAAAGGCAGTGTAGATTGGATTTTAAAATCTCACATGCCTCTGCCTCAAAATAGTTTTTGTCCGGAGTGCCTAATTCCCCTTAGCTATAAGGGCACTCATTAATGTGGGGTCAAATAATTTTCTTCTGGCTAATCAGAAATGCCCCAAAGGGCATTACTGGATGTGTTGTAATTGCCTTACTTAGAACCTTGGTGATCTGCAAAATATCTTTAGGCAGTGGTGATTCTTGGACTAGGTCACCTCCCTTGAAATAATATCTGATAAATAGCAACAGAAGCAAAAGTGCCTTTGGTGATGGGGTATAACTATGCTTTCCTGAAGAAAGGCAGAGGGACATGGAGAGAACGGAGTGGTGTTGCTGTTAAGCTAGTGTTTACTGCTATCTCAGGTATTACCCATGTTCCTAAGCCCAGTTGGGTAGGATATAATATATGTTGTGGTTTATTAGCAATGAATAAGCATGATTTCAAAGCAATATTTTTATTCAAAAGTTCCTGGAGCTGCTAAGTAACAGTAAGACTTAATGAAATACTTGTGATCCTTCACTTTTGGTATACATTAGCCTTAATTATAGAAGAGAGTGTCACCTCACCTCACCTGCCCTGGATTTGGACAGTAATAAAGTTTAAACCCATTGGAACCCTTGTTCTTGCCCCTCTTGTGGGTCATTAGAGTGAGAAAGAATGACAAAGCCCACTTTGTAAAGAGCATTTGTTCCTAACTTGATTCCATAAAAGGTTCTGTCAATCACTTCAGAAATATGTGGTCTTCCATTGAGTATTACAGCCAAGATATTCAAGAGATATCAGAGGCCATCTAGTCCAATCCTTTTTCAGAAGAGGACAGAGGCCCTAGGAGGGGAAGGGCCTTGAGCAAGGTAATAATAGGCTTTGTTAGAGTGATTTGAATGCTTGAACATTGGATAGGAGTCCAGAAGATCTGAAACTTCCTAGCTCTGTGACCCTGAACAAGCCCCTTCAGCCTCAGTTTCCTTATCTGTAAAATGGAGATGATGACACCTACCTCACAGGGTTGTTGTGAGGACCAGATGAAGTAACTGTAAAGTGAATGCTCTGCAAATTTAAAAGTACTATCAATGTGCTTGTTAGCTATAGGCCTCGGACCATTCTGGGTTGCTAGGTTGGGAGAGGAACTAATGAGAAATGGGGTGATACCAGCAGCAGAAAAGATGGTTTGGAGGGATGTGTGAAGTAAAAGAATTTATCTGGGTACTGAGAACCAAGGGAGCGAGACCCAGGGTCTGGTGATGAAGATTAAAGGGAGAGGAACAGATGTCAGGGAAGAGACTAGAAGGCAAGATCAAAGTTCCCCTGGGGGACGGCGGAGTCTAAGGTGGTACTGACCCCAGAAACCAGACCAAACATCTCTCAAAGGCCTGAAGTTTGGGCCTGTTCAGGCCAGCTGCCTATGTTAATAGGTTGCACTAATTGAAGGGCAGGGTGCTGGTTCCAAACATGAGGGATGTGGTGCAGTCATCTGTTTGGGGAGAGGGGTATGGAGGGAGTGAAGTTTTAAAATAGGCCTAACTTTAGGAGTAGAAACCAGTGTTAACCTTTTGTGAGCATTCAACAGAAACCTCAAACTTGGGCCTGCCCATAATAATGGCTAATTAGCTTACTAGGCTAGAGGTCATTTAAAATACAATGCCCATTCACCATTCAAAACACCACAGCTTAATCTCGGCCACAGAGAAATGTTCCAACTCTTGAGTCTGGTAAAATATTACAAACTAGAAAAAATAATCATCTGTGGGAAAAAGTAGGAAGTAGAAGTGAGAAGATGTGACTCTGCTAGATTAAATGGTGATTTTGAACTGTATGGATTTGTTAAGAGGAGTTAAAATCCCCATGCCCTGGAAAGTGGAAAAACATCTCAGCGAGAATACATAAGTGATGCATGCTCTTGGGAGAAAAAATGGAAGGCTATAATAAACATTTCTACAACTGTGATCCTTTAACCCCTGAGTGAATTTTAGTAGGAATTTGTTTTTAAGCCGTCTTTTACAGTACCAACAAATTGGCAGTTTTTTCCTGCTGGCCGTCTTGGCTGAAAATGGTGTTTTAAGACTCTGGGGACAAATTGCGAAATCCATCTGGAAATCATGGATAAGCCATCAAGAACTAAGATGCTGACCATCTACTGCCGCCTGAAAAATCCCATCGAAGCTGTGAACTAGTTCAGACAAATGACTACTTCAGATTTGATGGTCCCCTATCTTTGTACATGTCATTGTGTAATCCCTGTTCTGCTGCTACTTCTGCCCTTAGAAGAGAGGGGAGAAAATGCCATGTTAAACCAAGCCTGTTTTCATAAATAAAAATTTTAACAACCAGATATTTGTGGGGAGATTTGGCTGCTGGTTGCTATGAGAACCTTAACTCTTGCATTTCCCGTTTCTTGAGAGCAAAAGAAACAAGAATATTACTCTTAAGATTGTGCATGTGGTGTTTGCATTTAATTCCCATGATCTGAAGGCCTACCTGGAAGGAGTTGGAGAGAGATTTTGTTGAGAAATGCTCTTTCACTATAGATAGCACTCCTTGGAGGAAACCCTCAGGTGCACCCCGCCTTTTGGTGGCCTAAAATGCTGCATTTTTTAAAGAGTTCCAGTTGGCAGTAAGTTTTTGCTTTTTATTTTTAAGTTGAGCCATGTGCATGGTACTAAAAAGATTATTCCTTTTTATAGGTGGAACCCTGAAAATTCAGCTTCCTTGAGTTTCTTGTTCATCTTTGCCCCATTCATCCCCCTAAAAAAAGCTCCCAACTCAAAGCTTTATATAGGGCTGTTCTTAACCCTCCCCCCCATGTTGAAATATTAGTTGGAATGCAGATTTTCACACCCTTGCTTTTATAGATTCACCATTATCTTGAGTCAAGACCAAACAAATTTTTACAAGAATTAAGTGTACTGTCTCCATTGACTTCCCAGAGAGTCGTGAGGGTGGCAGTCTCTTCTGGGAGCTTAGTTCAGTTGTATTGACAGTTTTCAAGATTTCCTTTCTTGGGATGTCACTAATTACAACATTACTACATGAATGCAGAGGTGGAAGAAGGAGAAACCTGTTTTTCACTTCTTAGTTCACAAAACCAAATTCCCTGTCCCCCAGTCCCCCCCCCCCCAACTAGTGGGAAGCAGCCATGGTCACACTTCTTATCACAGCCGAAGAGAGACTTGGCCCTTTCTTCTGGAGATTCCTAGTCTCAAAGAAAAGGGGATCCAGAGTTTGGCTGCTAATGTGATTGCCAGGCTTCCCATGATGGTAGAAGGGTTGCAGAAACCCCCAAATAATCTGTGGAACCTGGGGGAGACTGAGACTAGGTCATTCAATGCTGCTGAGCGGTATGGTGAAGCATGTGAATCGGTGCCTGCTATGGCCTCCACTCACCAAACTGGGTTTCACCGCTGGGGGAAAGTTGCTACAAAGCTTTCTGTAGAGAAGCAGATGGTGGAAAAGGGGGAGAGAGAACTAGAAGAAGCCCAGGCACAATCCTAAACTCATCCAAGAAAATGGCCCGTTGGCTCTCTTGATGAGCATTCAGAGGCGGTTGACAAGCTCCAAGATCACAGCCTGTGAGCCAGCGAGGCCAGATAGAGGTGGAGGCATGGCCTGGAAGTTCACCTGAGCCTCATTAACACCGTCTCTTCCCTCCTCCCTGTCTCTCCCCAGGTCTGATGCTGTTTCTCCCACTTTTCCATAAGCAGAACAAGAACCAACTCAAATGTCTTAACGTGTGTACAGAGACCACATGCAGCGGACAGACACGTCACGGTGACAGGTTACGAGAGCAGGAACCACACCAGCTGAATGGCAACCAACAGTTTATAAAACAAACCTTACTTCTGAATGTAAAAGGTTCATACGCCTTTGACTTCCTGTTGACTTCCTTCTGACCCAGAAAGCATGGAAAATGTGGAGGGTATGCAAAATGGTTGTTGGTTAATGTTGCTCCCCCACTTCCTACATCCTCACCTCAACCCATTGACCTTTGGCCCCATGGCCCCCCTCCCCAGCAAACTGTATTAACTAGCTGGCCACAAACTCCAGTTGGGGAATGGGGGGGAAATATATGGCATGATGGACAGTTATATATTATAATTAAAAAATTATATATTATTGAATAAAAGTTTTAAAAGAAATGTATGAAGAGTTTTCAGTATGAAAGGAGCTTTGAGCTGAGAATTCCCAAAATGGTGGTGTTGAAGCAGAGGCCGAGGCAGATGGGCCATGCCATGTTCTTGGCCAGAATGGAGCGAGACCAGACCTAGGAAAAGAAGGTGACCTAAAGCAGCCTTCCATAGAAAGCTGTCCAATGTTAGACGGATTGGCTGGGGGAGCTCATTGTAGCAGCTGAGCTAACCTAAGAGAACGGGCAGCAGGAACTTTCAGTGAAACGGGCACAAGTTTCACTTTGGACCCTGAATTTCCCCTCGTTAATCTTCACAGCTTTGACGGAGAAGAGCAGCCCGTCTTGCAGAGGAGAGGCTTTCCTTCCCTAGCAGGCTCTGTCATTGACTATCATTTTAGCTAGCGAATAGAGCTTGCTTTGCCCCGAACAGTGAACTCAGGAAGATGATTTAGCTTTTCCCTTCTCTCCCCATCAGCTCACATATTCTGTTCTACACCTTCCATTTCCCCTGTTCCTTCTTCCCTGCTTTGCCATAAGAGTTAGAAAGAGCGAGTCTCATCCTGGATGGGGGTCTCCGATCTGTGGGGCTGCTTACCTCCAGCCACAGTCTGAAAGCTTAAAGGCCTCAATCATGGGGAAGAAGGGCAAAATTGGGAGACTATTTGTTTTTAAAATAGATTTTCCCCCCCATCTTTAAACAAAAGTATAGACATAGGATTTACAGAAAGACTTCTCTGTGTGACCCTGGCTAAGTCTCTTGACCTATCTGCCTTAGTTTCCCCATTTGTAAAATGGGGATAACAAAATCACCTATCTCCTAGGGTTGTTAATGAGGATTACATGAAGTATTTGTGAAATGCTTTGCAAAAAACCCACCCTATATAAATATTCTAACTGAACTTGGGAGCCTATAAGGCCTCTCCCCCACCCCTCACTCTCCCAACACGAATAAGACCAATAGAGAAGAAAGTATATGAATGTGTGAGCTGATCTTTGGTTTTTCCAAATTCTGGCTTTCCTCCTAGTTGTAAGGAGCGGTAGGAAATGGGAGAAAAAATTCCTGGGCATTGAATTGGAGCAGTTCTGGTGTAACCTGGGTCTCCATTATTAGTCAGTTATCGTGGCATTATTCTTCCTTTGTTTCAACAAGTGCTTATTTTTTAAATGATTTAACTGTAAACAGAAATGCATAACTATTTTTTTCTGAAGGAGTAGGGGGTGGGGAGTTATCTGCCAAGAAGGGTAGGTTCCTATCTTGTCTGTGACTTCTCTCGGGAGGATCAGAGCATTTTTATCCAATGAACTAAAAACCTGGGGTCTTAACAAAAGCAGATACTTAAAACTCTCTTTAAGACCCAGTAGAACTCTGTACAACTGAATTTTATGTTTCCCAACTCTCTTTGTTTTCCTCTGACTTCCCCTATATTCAAGTTCTCTCTTGTAAGGCTACCTCTGATTCTGGTTCTGCTCACCATTTTTCTCCCCCGTCTCCTGACTGAAAATGCATTATAATTACCTCTTTTTACAAGTACCTCCCTGTACCGTACGTTTCATGCCTTCTAAACCTTATAGATGTGGTTCTTTGTATGTGCGCATATATATAAAACATGTATTTATTATCCGTGTGTTGGCCTGTGTGTGCATATATGTATCAATCCAGAAAATACTATTATAGATGGGGTGTGCGGCTTATGGGTTGTCTTTAGGGGAAAAAAAGGCACCACATGGATCTTTAACAGATTCTGTCCTTTTAATTCAGGTTGGGTCCTTTGCAATTTCTGCACCTGGCTGATGAGAGGGGTGGTCTAGATCGAGAGTTCTTAAACTAGGCTTTGTAAACTTCTTGGTTCATAGATAGATTCTTGTGGGTTCATGAACTTGGAAAAGGGGGGGAAATGACATCTTTATTTTCACTAACCTCTAACTGAAATTTAGCATTTCATTCAATTATTTACAAACATTAATCTGAGAAGGGGTCCATAGGCTTTAGCAGACTGCCCAAAATGTTCAGTGACACATTAAAAAAAAAAGAAAAGATTAATATCCTTTAGAGCAGTGATTCCCAAGTGGGCGCCACCGCCCCCTGGTGGGTGCTGCAGCGATCCAGGGGAGCGGTGATGGCCACAGGTGCATTTATCTTTCCTATTAATTGCTATTAAAATTTAAAAAAAAAACTAATTTCCAGGGGGCTACGTAATATTTTTTCTGGAAAGGGGGCTGTAGGTCAAAAAAGTTTGGGAACCACTGCTTTAGACAAAACAATCTCCAACTAGGACTAGATGGTCCTTCTCAGCTCTAATATTCTTTGATTCTAGGGTCCTTTTCATTTAGGACCATCCTTGTCATTTTAAGTCAACAGCAAAAATTTATTGAGCACTCTCTATGTACCAGATATTGTACTAAGCCCTGTGAAGATACAATGAAAGCCAAAATAAAAAAATTCCAGTCCTGCTCACAGCTCCTAGTTTAACAGGAGAAGGCAACATATTAACGACTGATGTACAAACAACCCAGATACAGGATAATTGGGAAGAATCAGCAGAAGGAAGCACCAGCATTAAGGTGGTTTGGAAAAGACTTCTTGTAGAAGACAGGATTTAGCTTAAGACTTGAAGAAAGCCAAGGAAGCTAGGAGACAGATCAAGAAAGGAACAGTTCTCTTTGAGAGGGACGCCCTGCTCAAAGAAAACCAAAAGGCTGGTGTCTCTTCATCAGAGTATGTGAAGGGAATAAGGTGTAAGAAGTTGGGAAAGATAGGAGGGGGCCAAGTTAGAAGAGCTTTGAAAGTCAAGCCCAGTTGTTTTATATTTGATCCTGGAAGTTAATAAGGAGCCTCTGGAGTTTCCTGAATTTTAACTTGAGTTTCTTTTCATGGAAGCCCCTGTATGCACAAAGTGTATCAGATAACTGCATTTATAAGGAGGCAAATATCAAATGGGTTGGTTTTAGGTGATTTGGAGAACTGCTTATTGGTGGGAGCAAGCAGAGGAGGAAGCAGTTGCCATTTTTGTCTCCCCCCCCTTTTTTTTTAGCTAGAGAATACTGGTAATTTTAGTAGGTTCCTCTGGGTAGTTGTACTCATCAAAAACTCCGGGGTCATGCTCAAAACAGCCACAAGTGAAAATGGAGAAAGCCCAAAAGGTACCTTTTCCTACTTCTTTCTCATTTTTAAGAAAGGTGCACAATTATGGCTTTGGGAAAGGAACTTGGTCCTTCTCTCAGGTTTCAGTTCGGGCACCTCATCACTGATGCTATTACTTTTAAGTTCCTTGTTCCTAAGCTGCAGGTCTATACCGTTAAGTGCCTTCTCTGTGTAGAGTGCTAAGCGGGGCCCTAAAGGGAGATTCAAAACTGAGAAGCAAAGGATCTGTGCAGTCAGGACTCAGAACCTTGCAAGGTGGTAGGACACAAACCCAGATGACTTATCTCATTCAATAATAATGTTTTAGAAACATGAAACCAAGTGGGTATGAGGAGCTCTTTACCCTTTGGAATGATCCAAGCAGGTTTTTGGGAGGATTTGAAATTGGAGTTGGGCTTTAGAAGTTTGAGGAGCATTCAAGAAGGGAAGAGGGAGAAGCCTGAACGTTCCAGGTAGAAGACACAGTAGGAGGAAAATCACAGAGGTGAGATATTTGCCCCCAATTCCCGTGTCCCAAGGAGTCTGTGAGGATGAATGGATGATACTTGACCAACCATGTTCTTGGGGGAGCAGAAATGTATGGAATATTGCTGTAGCAATAACAGTATTACACACACACACACATTCTGACTTCATGACTCCATGGAGTTTCTTCTCTAGGATACTAGAGTGGTTTGCTATTTCCTTCTCCAGTGGATCCTTTTGTCAGGCAATCAGAGATGAAGTGGTTGGCCCAGGGTCACACAGCCACAAAATGTCCAAGGCCAGATTTGAACTCTGTGCTCTTAATCACCGAGCCACAGCTGTCTCACACATACACGTGTCCATACATGTATATGTATGCAAATACCTGCATGTGTACATGTATGTACATATTTATAAGTTTTAAGATGTGCAATGCCCATTATATTTACTCTCATTTTGATACTTACAACAATCCAGGGAGTTCGATGCTATTTGCATTATTTCCATTTTACAGATGAGGAAACCAAAGACATAGAGATCAGGCAGTTGTTTTTTTTTTGCAGCCAGTAAGTGTCCAAGGTAGGATTCAAAGCCTGGCCTCATTGGCTCCGAAGTCCAGCCCTCTATTCATTATTATGCTAACATTTATAGAGGGTGTTTAAGACTGGCAAAGCACTTTACAAATACCTCATTTAATCCTCATAACTCTGGGAGGTAGATGCTATGGTGATCCCCATTTTACAGATGGGGGAACTGAGGCAGATCGCCTGAGACTTTTCCAGGGTCACACAGCTAGAAAGGGTCTGAGGTTTAAAACTCGAGGATTCCCGAGTGTTCCATCTGCTGGGCCATCTTCCTGCCCTTAGCAAAGAAGGAGAGAAAGTCTTGGTTGGGAGCCGATGAAGCAAACACCACTTCTCTGCCTACCTGACTTTGCCTCGCCCTTCCTTATAGATTGCTTCAGAGGCTGGTTAGTCCTTTGCAAATCTTCTGAGGGAAAAGACATGAAAGAAACATCTAGCCCAGAAGTTCAGAGCTAAACAAATGAATTCCTCCCAGATCACAGAATCGAAATTTCTCAGTTGGAAGGAATCTCATTGGTCCCTAAGGTTTCGGATGTGTCGGAATATTTAAATAGAGCATCCCTTGAAGGCTGCAAGTCTTAAAAGCCATTTTTCCCTGGATCCTTACTTTGCCCAGAGTCTCCTGCAGATAGAACCAGCCAGGACCAGCAGCAGTTCAGAATATGAACCACTATCAATCTAACGCCGCTAAATGACTTCCAGATCAAATGACTCAGGCATCATCCATTTCCAATTTTAGTCCATTAAAACTTATCCAAATTGTCATCGATGATCCCTTTGATGGTTAGCAATGAGAATCTCCCACAATCCTTTAGGGCACTTTCCCTGCTCCTACCCAACAGAGGGGAACTGTGAAAATGTGAGGGTCTCTCATTGGACAGATGAGGAAACCGAAGCTCGAAGCAGCCAAGGAATGTCTGAGGCGGGCTATAAACCCGCACCTTCCTTTTAGTTCCATGATTGCAGTTAAAATCAGCAAACACTACATGCCTGATATGGACTGGGTTAGACACTGGAGTCCTTGTTCTTGAGGGATCTATGCTCTAATGGCGAGGGAGCACGGAATAAGACAATATTCATAAAGCTGACACAAAATGGTATGGATGGACGTACTGCTCGAGGTCTGAAGAGGGACAGGAACTCTGAAAGTATGGAAAGCACTAGAGCACCGGGCCCGAAGTCAGAAGATCTGAGTTTAAATTCACCTGGAATGTATTTTTTGTGTTTTTAGAATTTCCCCACATCCTTCCAGGGAGGAGTGGAAAAGGGAACTTGTCTGATTCTGGCCTCCATGAGTACACAAGAAACTCCTGAGCCATCAATGCTTGTTAAATGAATGCACCACTTATATATATATATATATATATATACATATATATTTTAAACCCTTGTACTTCGGTGTATTGTCTCATAGGTGGATGATTGGTAAGGGTGGGCAATGGGGGTCAAGTGACTTGCCCAGGGTCACACAGCTGGGAAGTGGCTGAGGCCGGGTTTGACACTTATATATTTTTTAAAAGACATTTGCTGGAGAGAGGAGCCCCTGGGGGTTGGCAGGGGGGAGTGGTTTTAGAAGAATCATGTCAAAGCTAAAACTCCGAGAGAGCCTAGACTGGCAAAAGAATACCAAAGGCAGTAAAAATGGTTTGTTTTGTTTAAAATGGTTAATAGGAAGTTGACAGACAACCCATGAGGCTATTTCAACGAAACTGGTTTCCTTTGCAATCCTATGGATATTATTCTATGCATCGAAAGATGTCCTTCTGAGAAGGGGCCCATCCTTTCACGAGGCCGTCATCAAAGGGGTCCGTGACACAGAAAAGGAGAATTTGTGGATAGTCACAAAGATGCCAAATGCCTTCATCCATAAAAGATTGTCAGACTAGCCACATTCCCTTTTTCCATTCTTTTCTAATCCTTTTCTTAGTAACTAGACTGGTAGATAGAGGGAATGTCATAGAGTTTACCTACATTTAATCAAAGCCTTAGACAAAATGTCTTTTGCTTTATTCATGGGGAAGATGTCCTTGTCAAAAGTATAATTAGGGGGGCAGCTAAGTGGTTCAGTGGATAGAGTCAGGCCTGGAGATAGTAGGTCCTGGGTTCAAATCTGGCCTCAGACACTTCCTGGCTGTGTAAACCTGGACAAGTTACTTAAATCCCATTGCCTAGCCCTTACCACTCTTCTGCCTTAGAATCAATACATAGGATTGATTATAAGATGGAAAGTCAGTTTTTTTTTAAAGTATAATTAGGTGGGTTCAAGACCTGGTTAAGAGATGGGAGGGATGTGATGATAATTGTCTTCAAGGTTAGGAAGGACTATCACAATGAAAAGAGATTAGACTTGTCCTAGTTGGTCCCAGAGGCAGAACTGGGTGGAGAAGTGGCAAATAGATTTAGATTTTATATATATATATATATGTATGTATGTATGTATGTATGTATGTATGTATGTATGTATGTATATATGTAAAGAAGCCAACTTAACAGCTAAAGCTGTCCAAAAGAGGATCTGCTACTTCCAGAAGAAGTGGGTTCCCCTTCGTTTTAGGTCTTCAAACAAAGACTGGACAAGCATTCATGTAGAGCAGTGATTCCCAAAGTGGGCGCCACTGCCCCCTGGTGGGTGCTGCAGCAATCCAGGGTAGCAATGATGGCCACAGGTGCATTTATCTTTCCTATTAATTGCTATTAAAATTTTAAAAATTAATTTCCAGGGCACTAAGTACTATTTTTTCTGGAAAGGGGGCCGTAGGCCAAAAAAGTTTGGGGACCACTGATGTAGCTCATATGATGTCTAGGTGGTCTCTGAGAGTCTCTTTTCACTGGGACCTTTTGTGATGTCTGAATGACCCTACACAAATCATTTCATCTTAGCTGAGAACCCTTGCTCTAAAAAAAGGGTGATTATTGGGAGTGGGAAACAATGAGACGAAAAGCAATCAATTAATACGAGAAGTCATTTGTGGGAGGAGGAGGGGTATCAGGGAAGACTTCAGGCAAAAATGATTCTTGAGTAGTAGTTCAAAAGAAGAGTTTCCATGAGGTAGAGGTGAAGAAGGGGTACATTCTTGGCAAAGGGGTCAGCCAGAGAAAGGACTCTCTATACAAGGAACCAGCAGTGTTGTTTTTGTTTTGTTTTGTTTTGTTTTAAACCCTTACCTTCCGTCTTGGAGTTAATACTGTGTATTGGCTCCAAGGCAGAAGAGTGGTAAGGGTGGGCAATGGGGGTCAAGTGACTTGACCAGGGTCACACAGCTGTGAAGTGTCTGAGGCCGGATTTGAACCTAGGACCTCCCGTCTCTAGGCCTGGCTCTCAATCCACTGAGCTACCCAGCTGCCCCCAACCAGCAATGTTTTGGCCAGATCCCAGAATGTGGAAATGGAGTAATTTCCACCAAGTTTGAAAAGGTAGTTTGTGGTCAGAGGCAAATAGCCTAAAAAAAGAAGGCAGAGTGGACATGATCACTGCTTGTAAATATTTGAAGAGTTATCATATAGGAGAATTAAATTATTCTGATTGGCCCCCAAAAAGAGACAACTTGGAGTCACTAATAACAGTTCCAAGTTATCTTGTTCTAGAAGCAACAGGAAGACACTGGAGCAGGTTGGTGCATGTGATCTGATCTACACTTAAGGAAAATTATTTTAGCAGCAGTTTCAGATCAATTAGTTAGGTTGTTGCAATGATCTAGACAAGAGGGGATGCAGACCCAGAGTTGGATGGTAGCTTTATGCATTGAAAGAAGCAATTGGATGTGAGCGACGTTGTGAAAGTAGAAAATAGTAAGATTTGGCCACTCATCAGGGATGATGGGTGAGGGAAGAGAAAATTGAGGCTAATTGTGAAGTTGCACATCTGAGAGGCTAAAAGGATGAAGGATTTCAATAGAAATAGGAAAGTTTGGAAGATGGGAGAGTGGAAGTTCTGTTTTGGATACATCGGATTTAAGATGTTTTAGGGACATCCAGTTCAAAATCTCCAGTGGGCAATGGGTGACAGGGCACTGCAGCTCAGGTGAGACTGGATATAATGTCTGTGTGTGTTTTCCGGAGAGAGATGATGGTTAAATCCCATGGCTAAGATTCCCAAAAGAGCCTGGGTCATTATGTCCTTACGTCACAATCATGCTAGTGACATCACAAAGAACAAATCTTAAAAGATAACTGAAGAGGAAATGACCTCTGTTGTGGATGGAAACAACTCTTCTCAGTCAAGAGTTTCACTGTTTGCATTTTTTTAGGATTTCACGGAACCTGCTTAATGAAAAGACATTTCTTTTGATTCCATTCAAGCTATAAATGATATTTAGATTGTCAAGCGTTCATCAGTCTCAGTTTCTCCTTCTGAATGGCAGAGACTGTGTTAGGTTTTCAGAATGGTGTCAGGGTGGGTTTGATAATGAATTGCCCCAAAGGTAAGCCCTCAAATAATTACTTCTTGCTTGTTGTGGGTTTTTTTTTTTTTAACTCTGAACCTTTTTGCTATGGTAAAAAGTAGAAAAGATATTTGTTTAAAGGCTTTGAACCATGTTACGAGGAACATTTTAAAAAATGAGAGATCAATAAGCTAAAGTTATTTATTAATTATTAATGAACAAGATTAATAAGAGGTTCAGCTTCATTTGCAATCTTCTTTTTCTATTTTTTATTGATATGCTCATGTTTGATATTTAAGTTCGTAATAAATCTTTAAAGAAATGGCAGATGAATAGCCTGAAAAAAGAAGGCAGCGTGAACATGATCACTGCTTGTAAATATTTGAAGCATTGCTATATAGATGAATTAAATTATTTCTGGCTGACCTCAAAAAGAGACAACTTGGAGTCATGAGTAGCTGCTCTAAGAAGCCAGATTCGCCTCCCTGTAAGGAAAAGTTTCACGAAGGCTTCCTGCAGAAAGCCATTGAGAGGCTATTCCAGGCAAAGGGAACAGTGGGAAGGCAGAAAGGTAGGAGATGGGAGTATTGAAACAAAGTGGACCCGTGTTAAAGGATCATAGAGTAAATTAAGTATAAGACTGGTAAGATAGGAAGTGACCGAGTTGTGAAGAGCTTTGAAGAGGATTTTATATTTGATTGAGGTAATAGGGAGCCACTGGTGTGGGAGAAGGTGGCGACGTAGACCCTAGCTTTGCAGAGATCACTTTGGCAGCCGAGTGGCCGATTGACTAGAGTGGGGGAAAATTTGAGGTAGAGTCCATTTAGAAGACCTTTGCAATTCTATAGGCAAAAAGGAATGAAGGTCTCTACAATGGTGGCGGCTCAGTGAATGGAGACAAGGATTGACAATCAAGTTCAGTTGTGTGTGGTAAGTTTAAATGAGTTGATGGTGACACTAAGATTGTAAGCCTGGGTGCCTGGGCAGATGGTGGTACCCTGGACAGTAATGGAAACTTTGGGAAGAGGGGAAGATTAGGAAGAAAAAATAAAAGAAATTTTGGGTGTGGTTAGTAGTAGGATATGCCTACGGAGACAGGCAACTCAGGATGTTCAAAAGACGGGTGGTTACACTCAGGAAATTAAATTAGGGTTAGTTATAAGAAATATGGAAGCTATTGACATAGAAATGATGGTTGAACACACAAGAACTGATAGATCAGTAGACGAGGGAGAGTAGAGGGAGAAAAGAAAAAATCTAGATGGAGCCCTAAGGGAACACCCATGCTTAGTGGGGGTGCCCTGGATGAAATCTCTCAAAGGAGTCTGAGGAGCAATCAGACAGGAAGGAAGAATTGGTACCTTCTGGCTGACATCCTATATTTTATGAAACTGGTTTGGAAACCTGAATGTAGATGGTCCATTTATGTGCCTAAGCCCAGATCTCACAGACTTATTACAACTACAAGGGAGAGAGGATGGACCTTAAGACAGATCATCTTGTTTAGCCCTTTATTTTTCAGAGGAGGAAATGAAAGAATGTTTCAGATAAAGGAATCTTTCCAGAGTCACTTAACTACATTATTTTTTTCTGGCAGCAAACATTTAGAGCAGCGGTTCCCAAACTTTTTTGGCCTTCTGCCCCCTTTCCAGAAAAAAATATTACTTAGCCCCCTGGAAACTAAATTTTTAAAAATTTTAATAGCAATTAATAGGAAAGATAAATGCACCTGTGGCCATCACCGCTTCCCCTGGATTGCTGCAGCACCCACCAGGGGGCAGTAGCGCCCACTTCGGGAATCACTGATTTAGAGGCTACTTGTGGTCACTGAACAAAGGGCTAAATCATGTGAATTTATGTATAGAAATGGAAGGGATTATGGTAGCAATTCAGGATCCCGTCACTGCTGCCAGAAATTATAGAATGTCCTCAAGGAGCCGGGACTGACTGCTCAATTAAGCTTCAAAGAAATGATAGAAACTCTGCAAGTGACAAGTCAGGTTGCAAAAGTCTGGCGCCTAGAAAATACCTCAACCAGAATTACATGAGCGTTGACTCCAGAGAAATAGAAATACTAAGTACAGTCCTAAAGGAATCTGATCTCTAAAGAGAGGGGCCACCCTCTTTTCTTTCGACTCTTTGGACCTTTATATTTCTACTCAAGCCCTGGAGAAAATAGCTTAAAGCTTAGGTTTGCTTCGTGTCTAGGATCTCCCCCAACCCCCCAAAAAGGGCAAAAATACTCAGTGTATAATGTAAATCAGGTCTATGAAAGGAAATGCTTAATGTGAAAGACGCACAAGCATGTAATGACAAAAAACAGTGCATGAAGGTTACTTAAAATTTCTACTCTTCTGGGGACTTGGAGACTTAATCATGAAAACATAAAGCAATTTGTGGAACTGTTAAGCAGCATTTCACATTTCTGACAGTAAGAACTTAAGGTTCCTCCCCCCATTTGAAAGTCCTCTCTGCAAAAGGAATGTGGTCACGAGGCATTCTTCCTGCTGCCAGTCAGGCAGCTCCCACTGAGGGACTCATTTGCTCCAGAATTCTTGAACTCACCAGCTTGTCTCTGAGTCTGGATGGATCCAACGTCTGGTATCTGTTCAGTCACTAATTCTCAGGAGAGGTCCCTT
This sequence comes from Gracilinanus agilis, assembly GCF_016433145.1. Lineage (NCBI taxonomy): Eukaryota > Metazoa > Chordata > Mammalia > Didelphimorphia > Didelphidae > Gracilinanus > Gracilinanus agilis. The sequence goes on along the minus strand of NC_058131.1, from coordinate 40,353,236 downwards.
CCTCCCTCCCCCCTCAAAGGAAGCTCACCGAGACGGGGCTAATGGCCACCAGTTCTGAAGAGGGGCAGGTAGAGAGCAGGAACGGCTTTCCTTTTCTAACTGTCACTGTCCCAGGAGCAAAGGACCACTTACAAGAGGCAAAAGGTGATGAGGACCTGAACCAGTTAACTATCTCCAGGGAGACGACCTGGAAGGTGCAGTGAACTCAGTTAGCTATACAGTCCTTGTCCTGTTCAGAGAATGCACGTTAGAGATGTAACAAGGTAGTCAACAGGAATACATAATTATTAATAATAATAGCTAGAATGTATATAGTGGGTAGCTAAGCTGGCACAGTGGTCCCAGGCCTGGGATCAGGAAGATTCATCTTCATGAGTTCAAATCTGGCCTCAGACTTTTACTAAATGATCCTTGGCAAATCACTTCACCCTGATTGCCTCAGTTTCCTCATCTGTAAAATGAGCAGGAGAAAGACTAGCAAACCATTCCAATATCTTTGCCAAGAAAACTCTGAATGGGTCATGAAGAGTTGGACACAATTGAAACTACTGAACAATAAAATTGTTTAAAGCACTTTAAAGTTTGCAAAGAGCTTTTCAAATGGCATCTCACTGGATCACCACAACAATCCTGGGAGGAAGGTTCTGCTATTCTCCTGCATTTTACAGATGAGAAAATGAAAGTTAAATGACTTGCCTAGGGCCACACAGCTGGTTAAATATCTGAGGCTAGATTTGAATTCATTTCTTTTCCCAACTCTGGGCCCAGTACTCTATCCACTCTCTATTGTACTACCTAACTGCCTAACTATAGTTAATAATTTAAAAAGTATGTTGAGAGCAAATGAGTGGGTACGATATAGTTCTCAGTTTGGAATTCTTTGCTGACCTTCAAGGAAAGTTTCCTCTAAGGAAGGAAGTAGACCTTTACAAAATAATCCTATCTTCTTTGCCAAAATACTGTTAAGCCATTGTTTTTGCAATGTTTTGGGTGAAATGAAAGAAAGGTCCTTGAATTAGCAACCTTAGGATTTTTAGGGGCCAATTCCAGTGCTGTCACCATTTCCCCTGCCCTTTAAACCTTCCCTTCCCTCTCAGAATCAATATTGTACTTTAGTCCCAAGGCATTGGAGTGCTCATGACAACAGGGATTAAGTGACCTGTCCAGCCAGTCACTTAGCTAGGAAGTAACCCAGGACCTCCCATCTCTGAGCCTCCACCAACTCCTCGATTTCTAGAATGTATAGAATGCTTTAAGGTTTGCAAAACCCTTTATATGCATTATCTTTGCAGCTTGGGATACTGCTTGCCCTCCTCCCAGATACTTTCTTCTCCCTCTGCTTTTATGACACTCCTACTTCAGTCTTCTGTCTCTCTTCTGTTTCTATCCTTTTGTCTCCCTCTCAGCCTAAACATTCCTTTTGAATCTTTTTCTCTGAATCATCCAAATCTATGACCCCACCCCACCAACTAACTGTCCTGGGCTCTCTCTTTTATCTCTATGTCTTTTTGGCAACTTAAATTGCTCCCTTGGGTTTAATTTATCTTCAATTTGTAGAGGATCCCCAGTCTACCTATCCAGTCTCAAAGTCCCTCCAGGCCCATATCACTGCCTGCTGGATGTCCTATAGAGAGCATAAGAAGTCCCAAACTCAAAATATCCAAAATGGAACTCATCTTCCCTCCTAAACCTTCCCCTTCTCTAAACCTGCCCATTTACGTAGAGCATCGATTCCCAAAGTGGGCGCTACTGCCCCCTGGTGGGTGCTGCAGCGATCTAGGAAGCGGTGATGGCCACAGGTGCATTTCTGAGTTTAAAAAAGTTTCATAATTTCAAAGTTCAATGTTTCTAATTTACACCTTTCTTTACTATATTTTACAAAAAAGATAGAAACATTAATACATTTACCTTTCCTGTTAATTGCTATTAAAATTTAAAAAAAATTAATTTCCAGGGGACGTTAAGTAATATTTTTTCTGGAAAGGGGGTGGTAGGCCAAAAAAGTTTGGGAACCCCTGATGTAGAGGGTACCAGTATATTTCAGTCTCTCTGGCTGAATTTCAGAGTTATTTTTCCCTCTTTCCTCTCCCTCTGCCTTCATATCGAATCAGTTTCCCAGTATTACATATTTCTCCCATCCATTCCCTTCTGTCCTCTCCTGGGAGTCACCACCCTAATTCAGGCTTTGATCCCCTCTTGTCTAGCCCACAGCAGCCTTTGTCCCGTCTCTCTTACACACAACTCCCCAAATAGTCTAAGACTTGAGGATGACCATTTGACTCCCTAACTCAAAGACCGATGACCCACTAGTTTCACAGACTGCCTTTCTAAACTTATTTTATACTACACACCCCTTCATACAACTGCCCTTAGTCTAAGTGGCCCATTGGCTATTCCCTGAATTCAGTCTTCACCTTCTGCCTCTGTTTACAAACTGTACAAAAATGTATCGCTAGGATGTGGTTAAAAGGATAAAGTTATTCGTTGGATCTTTGATTATGTACAAAAGACTCTGGTTGTGTTTCTTCAATAATAGGAAAATCCGCCATGGAACAAGAAGTCTCACATCCCCGTGGCTTCATTGACTAGGAGTTTGCCTCTTCGCATCTCTCCCTGGAAGGCAAGGTTGTACCCACTGAGACCACCTTGAGCTGATCTTGGAATCTCTTGACTGGACCTGGGGATCCATTCCCACCTATTGAGGAGTGATTAAATCTCCGAATTGAGCACTTTCCACCTGGGTGATCTGGGGTAAGGCACTTTACCTTGCTAGGCTTTGGCTTCCTCATCCAGAAAATGAGAAGGTTGACCCTCTGAGGTCCCTTCTGGCTCTTACTTTTCATCCTAGGTTCTTGGGCCAATGCTAATGTGAAGAAATCTCTGTATGTTGGGTTTTGTTCTTTAAATGGTTCTATTGAGTTCACGAAGTTCAAAGTAATTGTAATAGAAGTTTGGCCCTTTAAGACTAATCTGTATTGGGATGGAAATGGAAAGAACCATCACCAACCCCCACCCTGAGTGCCAATTTGAAAGACCAAGCTTGACCCTAAAGATAATAGTCGTACCTTCAAGGAACTAGAATGTGATGTGAAACATGACATGGACTGATGGGGGCAGTTCATCCTTGAGGAGGAAGGGTGATTCAGTCAAACCTGTGCCATCTAACCATGCGTGGTACTTAGTGAATGCTTAATAAAAGCTTGAGTGATTGTAACAAAGATTTTTTAAAAATAGCTCAATAAAACTAATCTGTAATTTGATTTTTCTTGGGGGGCAGCTGGGTAGCTCAGTGGATTGAGAACCAGACCTAGAGACGGGAGGTCCTGGGTTCAAATCTGGCCTCAGACACTTCCCAGCTGGGTGACTCTGGGCAAGTCACTGAACCCCCATTGCCTAGCCCTTACTGCTCTTCTGCCTTGGAACCAATATGCAGTTTTGACTCCAAGATGGAAGGTGAGGGTTTAAAAAAAAAAGATTAAAAAAATGATTTTCTTAGGGATCAGCTGGGTAGCTCAGTGGATTGGGAGCCAAGCCCAGAGATGGCGGGTCCTGAGTTGAATTCAAATCTGGCCTCAAACATTTCCAAGCTGTGTGATCCTGGGCAAGTCACTTAAACCCCATTGCCTAGCCCTTACTGTTGTTCTTCCCTAGAATATATACTTAGTGTTGCTTCTAAAATGGAAAGTTAGGATTTAAAAAAAAGATTTTTCTTCTTTTTTCTTCTTTCCTCTCTGGGTGGGGAAGGGGATGGACAAAATGTTAAATTAAGGGAGGAGGATTAGACTTTGTGATTTCCTTGGAAAGAGATCTCCTAGTTGAGGATTCTCTTACTAATTCAGGTTGTCATTTTCTCTTCAATGTGTAGACTGAGAGGACTGCCCGGGGTCCCGCGAAATAGTTCTGTGAGTGTCCTGCGGTCACTCCAGTCAATATATGTCAGGGGTGAACCTTCCTGGTTTTGAGGCCGGATTTTTAAGAGATCCCAGACAACTCTGGTGAGAGCTGCTATAACTGAATGAATGATTTGGGTGATAGATTGCAAAGGATCGAGGGGAGAGGAAGTCGAGCTGGTAAGTGTATGTAACTTTTCCTAAAAATATAGCAGAAAAAGGAGAGATACTGGACAATAGCTTGAGGGGATGGAAGGTTTTGTTTTTAGGATGGGGGAGACTTTGGTCTACATCAAGGCAGTAGGGAAAGAACTAATTGAGAAACATTTCAAGATAGAGAACAGGGATGATTAAGGATGCAGGTTCTGATGAAGAAAATGAGGGTTTGGGATCAAGTACATAGGTAGGAAGGGGTTGGCTTTGGCAAGATTCAGGGGAGAGGGAAGGAAATAAGCATTTATATAGGGGCTATATGTTAAGCACTGCGCTAAGTGCTTTTTAAAAACACCTCATTTGTGATATGGGTACTGTCACTATCCTCATTTTACTGGGAAGGATACTGAGGCAAACAGAAGAGACTCTGGTATAATCTGTATCAGACTGTTTACCACCTTGTGGAGGTGAGGGAGGAAGGGAGAGAATATGAATTGCAAAATGTTCGAAAACACTTTGTTTCTACTTCTAATTGAAGAAAAAAATTAAAAGTTTTTTTTTTTAAAGGTGACTTCTCCCAGGTCACATTGCTAGTCTAGGACTGAGCCTGGATTTGAACTCAGATCTTCTTTACTCCAGACTGAGTCATCTAGCTGAATGCTAGAAAGGGCCACTTTGTCAGAAAGTAGAGGAAATGAGTACAGAATAGTGTCAAAGAATTTTAAGATGAAGAAGAGAGGAGGGAGCTCACTTAGAAAGGGGTCTCAGTAAAATAAGAGCTGAGGCCCTTAGCTTTGATAGAGGCAAGAAGGGAAGGTGTGAGAGACTTAAAGAGGGAAGAAGATGTTTGGAATAGTTTCTTTTGACAAGGAATCAATTAGGGAGGAATAAAAGAACGGAAGGTTATAAGATCGGAATGATGAGAGTAACAGAGGGCTGAGGTTTGGCATGTGAATTGTGAGAGGACCATTCACTTAATATTTACTAAGCTCCTACTGTGTGCTGGGCCCTGGGTTAAGGGTTGAAGATACAAATTAAAAAAAAAAAAAAAAGACAGCCCCAGCCTTCAAGGATGTTTGGTGGAGTTGAAACCAATTGTGATAACGGAAAGTTACTTAGAAAGTTCTTTCCCTAAATAGAGTTATATCAGATTCTATAACTAGGTAAGTGGAATAACTTTGGCTAATGATGAGATCTAGAATGGGATCAGGCAGAGTGAAGGAGTAGAGTAGGGCATGGAATGTAAGATGGCTCAGGAATTGAGAGGTTAGTAGGGAAAGCCTCAATTTATAATTGTTAAAGTCCCTTAATGTAAGGGCAGGAGTTGAGGAAGAGAGGAGGACAATGGTGAACTCCTGAGCTCCTTTAGAAAGAAGGATTCACCTAGGCTTGGGAATAGAGGGGTATATACTAAAGCCACAATAATCTGGTTGGGGCGGAAAATTTTTATTGAATGGACTTTGAAGGAGGAAAGATGGCTGAATGAAGGAAGCAAAAAGAGTCTAAAGGGACAATGGGAAACAGGGAGTATTACAGTTTTAGGATGTGTGTGTGTGTGTGTGTGTGTGTGTGTGTGTGTGTGTGTGTTTTGGAAGAGGAGCAGGAAGTAGGAAAGACCAATATAGCTAGGTAGGGGAAGGGGAGGAATATATTAAAAATGAAATGTTATAAAAAAAAATAACAATGTTGACATATCTGTCCAGGAGATAATCTAATGATGGTTCAAGGCTACTGTCAGCCATGACAGCTATGAGGAGGTCTATAAGTCAGCAGCAGACAGAGCTAATAATGATCAAGCCATAAATATTTCTGATCTTCTAATTCACAGATCAAGTTGTGGGAAGCCAGTGACAGAACCTGTCCCAGAGGTGGTTGAGTATGGGAATTCTCAGACTCCAGTCTTCTGAGGAAAGTTTTTTAAGTTCTGAGTTCTGAGACCTGGACTTGTGGAGAGAAGCGGGTATCCCTGGGCTGAGAGATAGAGAAGAGTGGAGCTGTGAAGAGGAGAGCATTGAGTACATATGGCCCAAGATCTAAGGAAAGCAACCAAGGACTGAGCCATGATGTTGGGAAGCAAACTTGTCTTTCCCCTATCTTGACCATGAGCTATTCAGCCAGTGCAGATCTAATGGGAAGAAGGGTTGCCTCTTGGAACATCCCCATAGTCATTTTCCTTCTGGAGGTGATTCCAAGTTCATAGAACTGGTATTGGTCCTTGAAGTGAAGGTGAGACCACCTGAAAAGAACAGATTTAGATGAGAATTGTGTCCATTGTTGATGGCCTGTTTTCCCTTCCTTCCTTCCTTTTTCTCTCTTTCTTTCTCCCTTCCTTCCTTTCTCCCTTCCTTCCTTCCTTCCTTCCTTCCTTCCTTCCTTCCTTCCTTCCTTCCTTCCTTCCTTCCTTCCTTCCTTCCTTCCTTCCT
>NC_058131.1:40330227-40342262 GCF_016433145.1 Gracilinanus agilis | reverse complement strand
TGGCCCCCCCCCACCCCGCGGTTCCCATGGTACCACGCAGGCGCCGACAACAAACTGTGTCTATCCCTCTCTCCCGAGAGCCGAGCCGGTCAAATGTCGGGAAAAGTAGTTCCCTGGCAACGGGGCTTCTTTCGCGCGGGGCGGGTCCCGGGGGCGGGCCCTCGGGGTCGTGGGACGCTCTGGGCGCCGGAAGTTGAGCGGGGTCCGGCGGAAGGATCTCGGCGCGCGGCGCTCCGCCCCACTTGAGCGTCGGCGACCGGACTGGAGAGCGGGGAACGCGGCGGCGGTTGCTCTGGTCGCCTCTTGGAGGAGGCGGAGCGGCGTCAGCAGAAGGTGGCAGGGCGTGCTTCAGGAGACGCGATCTCAGCGGTGGGGGACCGGGACCTCCGGGCTGTGGACGCAGCGTTCTCGCGGCCGCCTCAGCCGTCGGGCCCCCAGCTCCCCGCGCGGAGCCGCCTCGGGGCCTAGGCCGGCCGGGGCCGCGGAGGGCAGGGGCCACCAGCAGCGAGAGGCAGGTGCCCCCGGCGGCCGCCGCCGCGATGTTCAAAAACACGTTCCAGAGCGGCTTCCTTTCCATCCTGTACAGCATCGGGAGCAAGCCCCTGCAGATCTGGGACAAGAAGGTGCGGGGACCCCAAGCCCGATCCCTACTGTCCCTCCATACCCTTTTCTCCTTCCTCTCCATCCTGCTCATCCCCTTCATCTCTCTCCTCCTTTTACATTCCCCTGAACCTCCTTTCCGTCCCCTCCATTCCTCCGACCCCTCTTCCTCTCCATTCTGTTCTCTCCTTCACCCCACTTCCCTGGACCCCCTCATCCTGCTTATCCTTTCCATTCCCCTGCACCCCTCCTCCTTCATCTCCTTCTCCCTGTCCATCTCACTGGACCCCTGCATTCTGCTCATTCCCTCCAGCTCCATCCTCCTAAACTCCTTCACCTCCTTCCCCTTCACTCCCTTCATCCTCCCTCATCTTTTTCTCCATCCTCCACTTCCCCTCCCTTCCACAGCCCTATGCAAAACCCTCCCCTTCCCAAAATTCTACCTAAGGCCTTAGAAAGTCCAATATTATAACAACATATTAACTGTCTACCAGTGACCCTGGGTAAGGTATTTACTTTCTCCATGCCTCAGTTTCCTTATCTTTAAATGAGTATAAAGTTACTCACTGCCTCACTCAGGGGTAGAAGGTTGTTATAGAAGGCTCTTTAGTGTAGGAAGGATCATTGGTACCTTGGGAAGCTTTATAATCCAGGTAGTTGGAGAAAATATAACATACAGCAGTGAGCAGGTAATTCTGTGGAAGGAAGTATTGTGATAGTGGCAATAACAATTGGTGTGAAAGCAGCAGAACTTTTTTTCACATTCTGGTGCCCCCCACCCACAACCCTCTTAATACCATATGTTCTCTGGGCAGCTAGGGGGCTCAGTGGATTGAGAACCAGGCCTAGAGAAGGGAGATCCTGGGTTCAAATTTGACTTCAGACACTTCCTAGCTCTGTGACCTTGGGCAAATCACTTAACCCCCATTGCCTAGTCCTTACTGCTCATCTACTTTAGAACCAACACATGGTATTGATTCCAAGACAGGAAGTGAAGGATTAAAAAATATTGAGTGTTCTCCACTAAGTGACTTAACTTCTATGGGCCTCAGTTTCTTCATCTCTAAAATGATAACGATGGACTAGAAGCCTTCTTAAGGTTTTTTGCAACTCTAGATCTATGATCCTAAGTTACTTATCTCACTTGGCCTTCAGTTTTCATCTGGAAGTGAAGAAATTAGACAAGATCTCTGAGGTTTCCTCCTTATCCCTGCCTATTATGTCTAACGTACCCTGTGTGTGTGGGGTGCCCTTATTGTGGGCATTTGACGTGGTTGAACATGGCCTTGTTTTTCTCAGTCTTTAGTTATTTGTCATAGTAGAGTTGGAAGGGACTGTGGAGATCATTTGGTCCAATACTGTCATTTTACAGATCAAGAAACTAAGACCTAGAATAGTAATCAGACTTCCCTTCCCCAAGGTCCAAGTTAAGTGTTATTCTTAACTCTCAATTCCTATCAACCTTTCATCTGCCAGTCCAGTAGATAACACAGCTTTTCCCACCTGGAGAAAATTTCAGATTGGAGCCATCTATTCCTTTTCTACATGTGGACTTGTTATTTGTTCCTTACTTTTAACTGAATCTGGAAATAATCCTAGACTAGAGCTGGAGGCTGATCTCTGATGTGATGGGGAAACAGGGAAGTGCAGTGGAATAAGTATGAACTGGGGGGGCAAGAGGAGGGGTCTGGACACCTGGGGTCAAAACCCACAGTTAACTAGCTGAGTAGCTCTGGGCAAACCTCAGTTTCCTCCTTTTTTATATGAGGGCATTAGAATAGGTGACTCTTCCACTGATATTTGTATGACTGTAGGCTTTGGGATCTGTGCGCTGCTATTTAGGCCTTATGTCTGAATCAGAAAAAAAAAAAGGGGGAAAGTGGTGAAAGAATAAGTACAGGGTAGTCATTTCTGAGCTAAATGGGAGACGCTTAATGGCTCTTGCTTGTCTTATCAGATAAGGGACGTTGATCTTTACAAACTGGTCATTTTTCCAGCTTCATGCTCTGTCTTCCAATGGATTGTTTTGAACTCACACCAAGTGTAAATACAAAGTAAACAATCAAAAATCAAGCAGCAATTTCCGTTAGGCATAGTATTGGGCCTCTTAATTAGCAGCGATCACTGAGAGGTGAATGTGCACACCCTCATATTGTCTGCACAGAACAGAAGTTCTCTCACCAAAAATGGGCCACTTCTATTTTAGCCCTTTTGAGCATCTTGCCTTTAACTCCCACTGATTTTGCTCAAGGGGAAAATTTTTGCATTTCTGAAGAGTTTAGCCAACTTCATATTGAAAAGCAGCATTTAAGGGAAACCGAATAATCTTAAATTTACTATTATAGGTTCCCTTCCAGATGATATTCCCTAATGACGGGACTCAAACCTGCCTCATAGGTGCAGGTGCACCCAATTACATCAGGCTTTCAGGCTTTACAGAATTGGAGTTAGGTAGCTGCAACCATGCTGGAACGTTTTGTCTTGTCTCAGATGTTCTTTCTCTCCTGCTGTGGTTGTAGCTCCCTTGTGGTCTGCAGTTACCACCCTGCTGCTGAGAGTGATGGCTGGTGGGACTGAAGTCAGGATTATAGCTTTGTTTCCCATCTGGTTCATTTTGTTTTTGCACAGAGGAAAACTCTGGACCCCTAAGCAAACAGGTACTTGTTAGGTACAAGTTCTTGGCCACAGAGTGGATGAGGAAATAGAGATGGCTTTTGTCCTGTACAGATTCTCCTTAGAGGCGAGTCCAGCATCATCTGTGTGTCTGAAAGCTAGTAGAAGAGATTGGAAAAGCTTTAAATGTGAATGCGAATTTGACCGGCCCCCTTCTTTCTGGTGTTGTTTTGGTGCTGCCATTGATAAAGTTAGTTAGGAAATACAGTATAGTGTTTTGTTTTGTTTTTTATTTATTTATTTTTTTAAGCTGGGAGCACAGGTGTGTCTGGTAGCTTAGTTAGTCACAATGAAATAAAGTTTCCTAAATTCTGAAACGGAACCTCTGCAGATAGCAGTATTGCTCCTCCTACTTTCCTGTGAATTAGAGGGAGAGAGAGAGAGATGTGAGCCAAGAACTGACAGCGGCTCTCTAGTGGTTTATCCAGCATAGAAACAATTGGACTAGAAAGCGTCACTTAATGGAATTCAGGGGGATGCTGGAACGTTGCAGGACGGAGCATCAGAGAATTTAGGACTGTCCTTGGCTTAGGAAGTTTCAGCCACAGAGAGATTGAATGAAATCTTTACTAGAGAAATGTTTCGGTGCTTTTCTTTTGGGCTTGATCCCTTCAAACCCCCCCCCCTCTTTTTTTTCATTTTCATTTTTCTCATCTAGCATTTTAATAGTCAACATGTTTACATGGGAATCATGAAAGCTAGTTGCCATGGTGCACTGTGTGTCCCTTAACATTGCCACTAGAGGTCGGATGATACCCTGACGATATAAACATACACAAAATACTTGTTTGTCCAACAGGATTACAAATTTTAAATTAAACAACAGGTGAACATAATATATCTGAAATGTCTAATAGTAAAGAACTTTTAGAACCATGAACAATTTCAAGAGAGCTTCCTAACCGTCAGAATGAGAGTGTGTTTACCCACTTTAAATATATAGGATTTTAAAGCACTTGGGGGATTGTTTTTAAGCTCTAAGCATTGAGTAACCAAATTAAGATCACACTAGTGTAGCGATACTGTGGTTTCATTGCCAGATTTCTAGAAGCAGCTTGAAATGGAAATGGCAAACTGGAAAATAGCCCCAATCCCAGGGATTAAGGGCAAAATGTATCAAGAATAAGGATGAGGTGGGGACAGTTGAGATATGTGACCTTAATTGGTATTTGTTTGGTAAATATTGACTTAGTTGCAATGTAATTGCAATTAAATTAACATTTACCACTTACCCTGGACAGAGAGCTCCGAAGCCTGGGAACTTTGTCCACTAGAGTAGCCCAGCCTTTTCTGAGTGTCAGTGCAAGGAAAGCATCTCACCGGAAGACAGTGCCATGGAGGGTCTTGTGCGTAAAGCCCCAATGGAACCAGGACTCCCCTTTGATGGAGAAGGTTCTTTAAGGGTTCCTGCTTGTGGTTGAAGTTCTGTTCATTGTATTATTGGTCCCCCTCAATGAAATCCAGTCCCTCAGCATTGACTGATTGACTTCTAGCCATAAGCAAAAAGAACCTGGATGAAGAGCACCCACTGCCCATAATAGTAGAACAAGGCATGGTGCTGCTTTAAGCTCTGGAGTTGTTTTCTCCCCTTCTTTTGTATGCCGAGTTATGCCCATCTCCGGGAACTGGGTACTTGGCGACTGGCTGATAGCCTGAATGTGAATTGTTTTGAGAGCATTGGTAGAATTCATGCTTCATTCAAAAGTCTCTCCAGTGACACTTAGAGATAGCCTTCTCAAGGAGTTCAGGCACAAAAGGGAGGAAAGATAGGGGACAAGAGCTAGCAGGAAGGGGAAAAATAAAGCCTCTCCAAGATTCCCCACTTCCCCACCTGAGGGTAGAGCTTTTGCTTGAAGATATTAATAACTTTTGTTAACATTCTTTTTTTTTTTTTAAACCCTTACCTTCCGTCTTGGAGTCAATACTGTGTATTGGTTCCAAGGCAGAAGAGCAGCAAGGGTAGGCAATGGGGGTTAAGTGACTTGCCCAGGGTCACCCAGCTGGGAAGTGTCTTGAGGCCAGATTTGAACCTAGGACCTCCTGTCTCTGGGCCTGGATCTCAGTCCACTGAGCTACCCAGCTGCCCCCAACATTCTTTTCTTCATTGAGATATGTGAGGTAGTTACTTGCCTAGACGAAGAAATTGAGGAACTTACTTAAAAAGACACATAACTATAACCCATCCAGCTAGAGAGGTGTTCTGACTCTGTAAGAATAGTGATTCTAGCCAAAGCCTGGTATAAAACCCAAATTCAGACACCAGTTGCAATAAGTGGTCACCGTATATGTTATTTTTATTTTGTGGTTAAAGACATTTTTTTAAACCCTTACTCCCTGTCTTGAGAAGTGATATGAAAAAGTATCCATTCCAAAGCAAAGGAGTGGTAAGGGTAGGCAATTGAGGTTAAGTGACTTGTGACTTGCCCAAGGTCACACAGCTAGGAAGTATCTGAGGTCATTTTTGAGCCCAAGACCTCCCACCTCTAGGTTTGGCTCTCAGTCCACTGAACCACATAGCTGTCCTCTTAGTATCAATTTCAAGACAGAAGAGCAAGTTGGCTAGGCAGTTGGGGTTAAATGACTTGCCCAGGGTCCCACAGCTAGACAGAGACAATGTCTTTAACCTCTGAGTCCGACAGGATTTATTCTTTTCAACACAGCTTATTCTTATATGATAAACAGTTTATAGTTAAGATACTAATTTCATTTGATGGGGGTGGGAAGGTGGTGGTGGTTAAAGGATGCCTGTACTTGTATTAGTGCTCCATGGCTTAACCACAAGATGGAGATGTTACTCCATGAAAGTCTTTCTGGCCCATATACTCCAGCTTTGTCTGAATATTTTTTCTAATTGTTTTTTTTCTTCTTTCTTCTCCCTTAATTGGTCATGATAAAGAACAGAAAGGGATGTGATCTTTTTTTGTGGTGCTTAATGAATGCTTTTTCTGTTTTATAAAAGTAGATGAGAGGAACTTGTAAATATGTTTTTCAGTTTCCTTTGGTACCTCTGGGTCCTTGATTTCTGAACCATCAAGTTTCTTTTTAGAAAAAGCCCCCTTTCCAAAGATCCCCACTTTAAATAGTGATGCCTGTGGTCCTTTACAGAGCCGTTCACATTTTTATAGTGTTTGGCATTTGATCAAGCGTGTTCCCATTTTATAGATGAGGTAGCTGATGTTTGGAAAGGCAGTTGACTTGCATAAAGTCACAGAGGGAAGAAGGGACAAGATTGTACTGAAATCCCAGAGAAACCAGTGAGGAAAGTGAGGAACATTCCAGTTATGGGGTGGAAATGGATTTCTTTAAAAACGTGCCTTTTCCAAGTTAAACTTACCGTTCTAAAGTAGTGAGACTTTACTGTATGTTAACAAGAAATTTTGCTGATTGTAAGTGTCTCTGTAACCTCCCAAGGATGGCCTTTGCTTTTGGAAGCAAAAAACAGCTTCTGTTGCACTGACAATTTCATAAATCTGATTATTTAGATTTGTTCTTTGAAGAGTTATAAATTAAAAGTCCAGGTTTGATTTATGTCCTCAGTAATTATTAAGTAATGATGCCTGACTGACTGCAGAGGTCTCCCTCAGCATATTCCTTCATTTGAAATACAGTCTCTGCTCTAGTGCTAACCTCTGCTGGGACTTTGGCTCGGCTTGAACGTGAATCCAAACATGTCCCTGGGTTTGCTGGATAACGGTGGGGTTCAGCTGCTGGAAAAATTGGGTGGGACCAGAAAGATGAGGCATTGGGGGTGTGTGGGAATATGTGGACTAGATTCAAATGATTTTATTTTTAGAGTGCTTTTATAAGCGCACAACATTCAACAGATCCTTTTCCTGTCTTTCCCCTCCTGCTGACCTTCTTCCTTGGTGGTGAACATTTTTTAAATCCGTGCGCTCTCATTATTTACTCTCTCGGAAGCTGTTATCCAAAGAGGGGCCTATTTACAAGATAAGGATTTCAGGGTTGTTTTTCACCCATGCAACTTAACAGAATCCCTTATTAAGCTATACAGGGTGTCTCTGATTTATTTCAGTGTGTCATAACATTAGCAAAGTAACTTTAATTTGGTACACTGCATTTGAGGTCTTGGGGTAGATAGATCTTGGAATTAAATGATGACAACAAACAATTGGAAGTCTGTAATTTAGATAGAGGAAGGCAGGAAAATTGCTTCCATAATGGATAGTTTTCATTGACAAGTCGGCCATCTTTGATACAAATGAACTCAGTGGCCTGATCTCTCGAGAGTTTAAGAAAGGAAGTCAGTATTCTCTAAGAACCAATAGCACATTCATGCTTCTGAGGTAGAGATGAAAGGATGCTTTGAAAGTTGGATTTCCTTCTACGGCTCTTCTCATGTCTGCATTAAGTTAAGGAAGATGACCAAATCGTCCAGTTGCTTTGGAGGTCAATTTAGGTGGTCTTTTGCATAGTTCTTAGATTTGGAACACAAAAGAGACCTCAGAAAGAGCTGGGTCCACTTCCCTCATTTTACAGGTGAAGAAATGGCACCAGAGAAGTGACTTGAAGTTAGAGGAGCTTCTTAAGTAACAGGGCACAAATCTGAGACTTTTTTTTAATCTTACCTTCTGTCTTAGAATCAATACTGAATATCAACTCCCAGGCAGAAGAGCAGCAAGGTCTAGGCAATGGGAGTTAAGAGACTTGCCCAGGATCACACAGCTAGACTGTAGTATCTGAGGCCACATTTGAACCCGGGATCTTCTGCCTCCACACCTGGCTCTGTAGCCAGAGTGACCTGGCTGCCCCAAACCAAATCCAACGGTCTTTTCCAGAGTGTAGGGCAGAGAGTTAGAACTCTCTCCTTCCATGTTTCTGTCTTCCTTTTTCTTATTTTGTCATACTACTTAGTACTCATTTACATCTTCATAGCACTTCAGGCTTGTAAAATGTTCTCCTCAAGACAACTCTGAGGTAGAGCTTGTGGGTATTAGACAGATCAGGAAACTGAGGCTCGTAAAGGTTAAATGACTTGCCTGTGGTGAGACATCTAGTGACAGTCTTTGGTGGGATTTGAGCCCTTTTCCTAACTTGAGGGCCAACACTCTTGGCTGACCACTTTGCCGTGATTTCTGCCTCTTGGGTTAGTGTTACAGTTAGTCCTCTGTCTTTGGGACTTGATGAAGTGAGGAAGTAAGCTTTCACTAACGAACCTTCATCATTTGAATTCTGTTTGCAGCCTCCGTCACAGAGGAATTGGCAGCTTGTGATGTGGAGATACTTTACTAATTGACATCAGTGTTCTCAGTTTCGGCTGAGCACTCTTGAATTAAATGGGCCGTGGAGCCCGAGGTGCCCCTCTTCCTTCAGAGGCGAGATCGAACTCATCAGGAAAGATGGAGGCAGCGCTGCGAGAGCCAGATTGGCTTCTAGGACCCGGGAGAGGTTGGCTGGCTCTTAGCCTCCCGCCTCCTGCTTGTCCTCAAACAAAAGCTCTCCTGCTAGCTTCCCTTTCAAAGACTGCCTTGTCGGCGGCTCTAGATCAAGGCAGCTGTAAGAGTTTCACTCGCTGGTGCGATCCCCAGCCAAGGCACAATGTGGACCTTCGCTTAGGACTAGCTGCCTGTTAGGTGGCTTCCGCATCGCTTTTGCTCTGGGAGCACCTTCAGGCAGACTTCTGCATCCCACGGCTCCTCGCGCCTGAGCCAGCTTCCTGTGGGTCAGTGAATCCGAAACATGAAGCTCCTTCCATGTGCAAAGCCCTGGGAAAGAAGCCTCACTGCAGTGCTCCCAAAGGCCAAACCCTAAAACCATCTTAGAGGGTTACTTGTGTTGATAGGAAAAAAATCGGAATACTCTTAGTGCTTTTCAGGAGCGAGTTCTAGAAACCCTGAAGGCGTGATTCTGCCTTTACCAGTCAGCTGTCATGCAGTTAATTTATGTAAACAAAATGTTCAAAAGTTGGGTGGCTAAAAATGATCATGGAAGTAGAAAGGTGGCTCTGTGGATAGAGAGCCAGGTCTGGGGATGAGAGATTTCTGCTCCCAGTGTGGCCTCAGACACGTCCTAGCTGAGTGACCCTGGGCAAGTCACTTCACCCCCATTGCCTAGCCCTTACCGATCTTCTGCCTTGGAGCCAATACCTGGTATCGATTCTAGGGTGGACGGCAAGGGTTTAAAAAAAAATTAGATAATGCTTGTAAAGCACTTTTGTAAATCTTAAAACTCTTCATTAACATGAGCTATTAATAGCAATAATGGTACTAGTAATGCTTTTTGCACATGTACCGTGCATGAAAAAGCGTAAGGTAGAAATATGGCTCAGCCCCTGCCCATTAAGGTCTTTTGGAGAAGGTGATGCTTGTATACATTTAACAGTGAAAACTAAAACTAGACTGTCTGTGATCGAGTACGGAATTGTGCGGTAAGACGGTGGCTTTACTCTAGAAAGGTGATTAGAGAAGTGTGGTGCAGAATGGTCCGGGGGCCGTGCTCTCCCCTCCAAAAACAAACAACCCCCCAAAGCCCTGTTTTGGACTTTAATAGTGAGCCCATTTCCAGTATTCCATGACTGAGTCATATTAACCCTACTCATACCTTTAGAGAGTTTATAAGTATAATCCTTTCAGCTTTAACCTTTGCAGACTGGGGTCCCAATTAAAAAACAAAAACCTTTCTTCACAGGAAAATCTGTTTTGATCATTTTCTATTTTTTAATTAAATCTTTTCATTATGGTATACTGATTAAAAGTTTCAAATATATCAGGTGTATACAAAGCCCAGCATGTCTAAGAGAATGGTGTTTTCTTTCTTTTTATTTTTTTTAGGATTATTTTTTTAACCCTTACCTTCCGTCTTGGAATTAATACCGTGCATTGCTTCTAAGGCAGAAGAGCAGTAAGGGCTAGGCAACGGGGGTAAGTGACTTGCCCAGGGTCACACAGCTAGCAAGTGTCTGAGGCCAGATTTGAACCCAGGACCTCCCATCTCCAGGCCTGGCTCTCAATCCACTGAGCTACCCAGCAACCCCCAGAATGGTGTTTTCCATGAAGGTTTTCCCTTTTTTTTTTAGCCCTTACTTACTTTTTGCCTTAGAATCAACACTAAATATCAGTTCCATAGAAGAAGGAGGAGTGAGGGCTAGGCCATTGATGGCGAACCTATGGCATGTGTGCCAAAGACGGCATGTAGAGCCCTCTCTGAGGATATGCCTGCTGTCACCCACCAGAATTCCTTACTAGAAAGCCAGAAGGACTGGGGTGGGGCTGCTCCCCTCCCCCCTCCACTATGCCTGATGACATATTTTCATGTTCCACACCCCTCTGCCTGTCTGGGGCCAGGGAGTCCTTGGCACTCAGCCCCTGAGGGGGTGGGCACAGCACTTGGTCTGGGGAATTGGGGGTGGGGTCCAACACTCCATCTCTAAAAGGTTCTCTATCACTGGTCTAGACCAGTGATGGGCAAACTTTTTAAAAATGGGACCAAAGGAAAGAAAATGCTCTTCTGTTTCTAAGGCAATTCTTTCAAAGTTTCATTGAATGTATCCTACTCATTGTATTTGTCAGATTAGGAATGTCGTGGAACTGGCGGGATAGAACATTTCAGGGATCCCCCCCCTCCCCCCCAACTGGCCCGCAGGCTGTGGTTTGCCCATCACTGGTCTAGGCAATGGGAGTTCAGTGACTTACTCAAGGACACACAGCTGGGAAGTATCTGAGGCCAGATTGGAACTCAGGACCTCCTGTTTCTAGGTCTGACTTCTTCATCCATCCCCTGAGCCACCCCGCTGCTCCAGGTTGTCCTTTTTGACTAAGGTCATCACATAGTTTGATCTTTTTGGAAATGTTTGGAAACATTTACATTAAAGGGATTCTACCGTCCCTTTTGAGACTTGTTAGGAGCGAGAGCAGCTCTAATCACTTAGCAGTGACGCCAGCCCAGGCAGGCAGGCCGTTGGCACAGGCCTCCCTTTGCCCCTCATGAGGCTCTGTTTTTCCTAAATGGCTCCGCTTCATCTTCCTCCATGTGGTGCTGACTTCCCGGCCTTGGTTCTGACCAGTTTCATTTCCTCCCCGTCTGTCGCAGGTGCGGAATGGCCACATCAAAAGAATCACAGACAACGACATCCAGTCTCTGGTGCTCGAGATCGAAGGGACGAACGTCAGGTAGCCCCTCCAGAGCCTTTTGTTCCCCAGAGACAGGTTGTGGGTTGGGGGTATCTCCCAGGGAAGGAGGCCAGGACTAAGGGGAAGCGTGTCATTGGGGGCTTTGGGAATTTTGAGGGAGGATGTGGTGGCTGCGGCTTCGGGTCTGGTTGTTGGGCTGAGCTGTTACTCCACAAGGTTTGGGGCATGGACTGCTCCCCGAAAAGCGGAGAGACCTTAAACTGGAATTGAGGATCTAGAGGAGGCCATTTCCCATGAGCCTCCCTCAAGCTAGTCTCTGCTGCCTACACAGGCCAAACGGCCTTGTGTCTGGGGACAAGGGGCAGGGGCGGTCGTCGGGCCGACCATCTCTGTTGTGTGTCCCTGCAGCACTACGTACATCACCTGCCCTGCGGACCCAAAGAAGACCCTGGGCATCAAACTCCCCTTCCTGGTCATGATCATCAAGAACTTGAAGAAATACTTCACTTTTGAAGTTCAGGTGAGAGAGAGAGTGAGAGAGTGAGAGTGTGTGTGTGTGTGTGTGTGTGTGTGTGTGTGTGAGAGAGAGAGAGAGAGAGAGAGAGAGAGAGAGAGAGAGAGAGAGAGAGAGAGAGAGAGAGAGAGTGAGTGTGTGTGTGAGAGTGTGTGTGTGTG
>NC_058131.1:40296098-40329875 GCF_016433145.1 Gracilinanus agilis | reverse complement strand
GTGTGTGTGTGTGAGTGTGTATGTGTGTGAGTGTATGTGTGTGTATGTGTGTGAGTGTGTGTGTGTGAGAGTGTGTGTGTGTATGTGTGTGAGTGTGTGTGTGTGAGAGTGTGTGTGTGAGAGTGTGTATGTGTAGGGGCCCATTTGGTACTACCTGGGAAGCCATTTAAGGTTTGGCCAGAGAGACTGCAGGCAGCATAGATCCGGCCGTCGTGCTCCTCCGTGATGTCACCCGCAGACGGGGTTGTCTTGGCAACTTTACAGGATAGACTTCTTGCCCCTTCCTGGCCATCTGGGTCCAGTATGGACGGTATCGGCCTCGTTGCTGCCTCGCTCGCTTAGTTTGCCTGGTTCTCAGGAGCCATTCGCTCTCTTCCTCCTCTTCCTCCTGCCCCGCTCACGGTGACAGGTTCTGGATGACAAGAATGTGCGTCGGCGGTTCCGGGCCAGTAACTACCAGAGCACCACTCGGGTCAAGCCCTTCATCTGCACCATGCCCATGCGGCTGGACGACGGCTGGAACCAGATCCAGTTCAATCTGTCCGATTTCACCCGCAGGGCGTACGGCACGAACTACATAGAGACCCTCAGAGTGCAGGTACGCAGGCCTCCTCCTCCAGGGAGCCTCCGAGAAGCCCGGGAGAAGGAGCTCCCCTGGGGTCCGGTGTCGGCAGGGAGCTTCTGTCTTGACAGTATTCACCGCAGGGCAGGGTGGGCGGTTCTGAGTTCTCCGGGCCAGCATTTGCTGGAAGGAACTTTCCAAGAGGAGCCGGAGAGAGAAAAGGCCAAGAACGTGGACGTGCGTGTGAGGCAGAACTCTGTGTCAGAGCCAGTTAGGAGAGAAATAGATATTCAGCATCACCAGGAGAGGATGAGGGGCAGCTGGGTGGCTCAGTGGATAGAACCAGGCCTGGAGACGGGATCCTGAGTTCAAACCTGGCCTCAGACACTTCCCAGCTGTGTGACCCTGGGCAAGTCACTTGACCCCCCTGCCTCACCCTTCCTGCTTTTCTGCCTTGGAACCGATCTAGGTGTCCCTTCTAAGACAGAGGTTTAGGGTTGTTTTGTTAAAGAAAAGGATGAGGAGTCCGAGGGGGGAAGGAGAGGCAGGGAAGCCTTTGTAGTCTCTGACGTTCTGCTCTTCCTCCGTAGATCCACGCGAACTGCCGCATCCGGCGAGTGTACTTCTCGGACAGGCTCTACTCCGAGGACGAGCTGCCCGCCGAGTTCAAGCTCTACCTCCCAGTTCAGAACAAGGCAAAGGTGAGCCTCGTAATAAGAGTCGGGAAAGCTTTGAGAGTCCAGGCCCCCTCTCTGGGCAGAGACATTTGGCGACCCCAGGCGGGTGCTTCTGCCCTCGGGGCCATCTCAGGCTCTCTAAATGGGGGGCAGTGTGGCTAGGCAGAGGAGCAGGGACGGTCCTCCCCAGGGATTCCCTGTCCTGAGGAAATCCCAGGGACGCTAGATTGTGAGGGCCCGTCTGTCCTGAGGCCAGAGGAAGCGGCGTCACTGTCGGGCCGCTTCCAGGGGCTGCTCCCAGGAGCCTTTAGACCCTTTGCCTCCCTCCTCTTCCTCACTTCGTGGGGCGATCCTGTCACATGCCTGCAAAGCTAATGTAGGTATTCCTACTGCTCTTTCCAGAGACTTTATGGAGGAAGGCTCTTTCTCTAAAGCCGGGCATTCTTGCCCCTTTCACTGGCCTATAATTTTTGTTAACAGCCTCCTCCAAAATGGAAAGGCGTGTGGGTGTCTGTCTGCCTTCCACAGAGCCGCAGGGCCTCTGGGCTATTCAGTTGTCTAGAAAATAAGCCAAAAGCCATCTGAGTTTGACCCTGTAAATGTTACTTGTCTGTGTTACCAGGTGTGTTTTCTTATTTCCTCCCACAGCAATAACCTAGAACCGGAACACGACAGGAGGAATAAGCCCTGGGCCTAATGCTTAATTTAAAAGGAAAATAGCTGGAGGACAATGTGAAATACAGACATATTTAGATACATTCGCTGTGCTAGGGTCCGTAGTTGCATCGTAAGTATGGTGGGAGATAAGCAGCTCTTGGTCCAGGATGTTTATCCAACACTTTACTAAGAACCTGCCCGGTGGGTGACAAGCCAGCGCTGGAATTTACCCTCAGGGGCCGTCCCGGACGTGTGCAGGTGGTATTTACCATGAAAGTGCAGAGTTAAGTGTGCCGCCCTGTAAAGCAGATTCATTCCAATATTTTCTCTTAATGGTTTCTTGTCTTTTTGTTTTATATATTATCTAAATATATATGTATATCCTATGTAATACTTACAGTCTTGAAGTGAATAAAATGTTTTATTCTGTTTTTAAGTCTGTTGCTAGCCTGTCCTTTTTTGGTTGGTGATATTTTCTCTTTGATTTGACCAAAAAATTTTTCAAAAGATATTTCTTGAGACTATTCTCAATGGACTTTGCCTCTGGATTGGGTTTTGCTTCATGCTGGCTAGATGGGAAGCATTACGTTTAGTTGTTTGGGTTTGGAAAGAGGAAAGCGGTGCAGATATTCTGTAACCGCCGTTGGCACGGCAGCCAGAGCATCTTGCCAGAGTGAGCCCTCCTCCCCACCTCCTAGGCGGACTCGACCGTCCTGAGGGCTCCAGGCGGGCATTTTAGCTTGTCGAAGCAGACTGCCTCCGAGCATCATCCTCGATGTCCCAGTAGCCAAAGGCTTCTTCCACCTCTCCAAGATTAGGCCCAGATAAATCCATCTGGGTAGCGCTCTGTCGGGGAATGGCAGTGCTGCTCCAAAGATAGACCAGGCTTCCCTCTTTGCTCTTCAGGATGGGCCACAGTCAGGCCTCCAGGCTGTCCATCCCTTTCATGGAGCTGCAGATTCCCTTATCCCTGGCCACTGTGAGCTAAAGTCCTCCTCCTGGGCACGGGGTGGGTGGTGGGATGAACGAGGCTTTTGTCCAGGAGAGAGAAGTGGAGCTCTCCTTCTCGTCATTTCAATTGAGAAGTCTCGATCGAGGGTTTCTGGAAGTCCAGGCAAATGGAATCCGTTATGCCTATAGCCGGAGCGCCTTTCTTCCTGCACCCCCCAGACCCGCTCTGTGTGGGGATGACCTCACCATCCTCGGGGTAGAAGGTGGCAGCTCTTGGTTTCCTGGTCTCTGTGTGTCCTTCAGAGAGGAAATGAGGGAGTGTAGAGCGGCCCGGGGCCTGCCTGAACAGCGGCATCAGGGAGGGCAATGAGGCTTCTGTTAGGGCCTGAGAAGAAAAACATGAGGCAAGTGAGGGGGAACCGAGCCCATGTGGGCTTCTGGGTATCCGAAGACACTTTTGTGCTGAACAAAAGATTTAAGGCTGGAAGAGATGTTAGCGGTCTGAATGGGTGCCCAAGCTCATGTCCATTCACAATTGGCTTTTGGGGCTGCTTCCAGGCTGAATTGCTTTGGGGATTAGGCAGAGAGACAGGTCGTGTGACTTGACCAGTCCAGAGACGAGAGAGGGGAAACGCTCCCACACAGTTTCAGTCGGAGGGAGAGAGGAACCATAAAGGTCTTCATTCCCAGATCCTGGAAAGAGGTGAATTCCTGACCGAATCCTGTTACCTTGTCCAAGCACGGAGGAAATGATATCATCAGGACTGAGTAACTCACTCCCAGGACCTCTAGTAAGTGTCTGAGGCCAAATTTGAACTCGGGTTTCCTGACTCCAGGCTCGGCTCTCATCTCCTGCACCACAGAGTGGGGGAAGTGGTCTAAGTCCTTACCCTTAAGGAATTTAGCCTAGAGGGGAAAGGAGAAGGAAGCTAGAACCTGTACAGAAATAAGTATAAGACGATTCAGTGTACTGTGAGGACAGAGAAAGTGCCTCTAAAGGGGAAATTTGAAGGAAGGGATGCTGGGGGGGATCAGGAAAAGCTTGGCAGAATAGGGACGAGTCACCTGAACTGAGCTGAGGAAACGAGGGAGAATATGCCACTGTGTGAGGATCGGGGCATGGCCAAAGTCGTGCTACAGCGAGTGGTCCAGACTAAGCTTTGTAAAGGGGAGGTAATCTGGGGGTGGGAGAAGTGTTGGGGCCAAGAGTTTTATTATATTCTAAAGGCAACGTCATTGTTCAGTGTGACCCCATTTGGGCATTTCTCAGCATAGACTCTGGAGAGGTTTGCCACTTCCTTCTCCAGATTATGGATCGAGGAGGAAACTGAGGCAAACAGGGTGAAGTGGGAGCCTGAGGATGGATGTGAACTTGGGTCGTCCTGCTCCAGGCCTGCCTCTCAGGCCACTGAAGCTGCCCTCTAGAAGCAGTGGGGAGTCATTGGGACATTCGAGGAAGGTGGGCAGCCCTGGAGAAGATTGATTTGGCAGCTGCATCCACGTTGGTTTGGAGAGGGGAGACCCTAGAGTCACGGAGACCCTTGAGTGAGGTGAATTCTCATTTGTGGCCCAGGGCTAGCCGGAGACTTGGAATGGACTGTTATCTCGAACCCTTTGTAGCCTGCCGAAATAACGTCCCGAGTAAGGTCGTAACATTGCTAGGAATGAACTCGACCTTTCTCTGTGCCCCCATAGCCATGGGAGGGCCCTGGAGGATAAGCTTGGCCCAGGGGGTGGCTAGATAGTGAGGCAGGACTGACTGGAATTGTGGATAGTCTGGGCAAGACTCGGAGGGCAGGACAAGCCCCTCTGGGGAGGACACAGGCTCTGGGGGGGAGAGAGGGAGTCAGGACCAAGCCTCCTCCTCCTGGAGCCTCCCATGTAGGCAGGGAAAGGCTCAGATGCCCGAGACAGCTAGAACCGTGAGATAGAAGTGTGTGTGTGTGTGTGTGTGTGTGTGTGTGTGTGTGTGTGTGTGTGTGTGTGTGAAAAACAAAGCCCCCCCCCCCCAATTTTACATGACATCGGGGGGAGTTTTTGACAGATAACTTTAAAGTAAGGTTAGGAATTCAAAAATCAAAGGTGTTGGGAGGCCCAAAGCTCATTCATTTCCTTTTTTTAAACCCTTACCTTCCTCCCAGGAATCCATACTAAGGATAGTTTCCAAGGCAGAAGGATGAAAAGGGCTAGGCCGTGGGAGTGACCTGGCCAGATTGGAACCCAGTACCCTCGTGTTTAGGCCTGGCTCTCGCCCATTGTGCCACCTAGCTGCCCAGCTCCTTTGTGTCCAGAACAGTTAAAGCCGTTTTCTCACAAATACCCTGTGAAGGAGGTACGCAAGTATTATTATTGAACCCACATCTTGTGTCTCTAAATGAAATGCTCCGGTTTATCCGGAGTGAAGAGGCCCAGAATTGCTTCTTAATTGTTCAGAGACTGACGGGAAATGGAGCGGCTCGGTCAGCCGGAGTGATGCCCATCCTACCAGTGTGCTGCAGCGGGGCGAGGGGATACCCTTGGGCGCTGAGGCGAGATGAACGGGAGGGTCTCGGAAAGGGCTGGAGAGACCCAAGTGAGCTGATGCCCGGCACACAGGAACAGCAATATTGTGGCATGGCCAAATGGGATAGACTTGGCTACTCAGAGGGACTTTGTCACCTCCAGAGAAAGAACCGGGTGATCCGGGTTTGGGGGTTTGGTTTTATAAGATGATTCACTTACAAACATGAATCCTACGGAAATATGTTCTGCTTGATAATCCACGTCTAACCCAGACCGAACTGCTTGCCAGCTCCGAGAGGGGGAGGGAAGAAGGAAGGGAGACAATTTGGATTCTTTAACTTCAGAGAATTCTCAAATTTATTAAAATTTAAAAAAATTTGTAAATGGCACCCACTCGTGAGGTTTGTCGATCAGTTCAGAAACGGGCAGCTCTCGTTTGGGAGATATTTGGCTCAGACTAAGGCTGCCCATCGGGCACTTGTGCTTTGGGGGGTCCCAAAGTGGTGAGGAAGGGCAGGAGGGAGGGAAGAGTAACGTGTGACAGAAGTAGCCAGCCAAGCCCACAGTCCGGGTGGAAGGGGCTGTTTCAGTCACACCCCTCTGGGAACCAGTAAATGGGACAAATGTGCTTTTTTCAGAGGGGCCTGTGCTGTCACGAGAAGCTACAGTCCGGCAGTCTGACTTCCAACCTCATCTTCCAGTTAAAGTGATATTTCCAATATCTATTAACTGACAAATCCAGCGGCCTTTTCTCATTCCTCCTTGACTTCTCTGGAACTTTTGACCCTTTGCTGATCACCTTCTGCATGCTCTCCTTCCTGTTTTTTTTTTTCCTTTCTCAAATCCTTACCTTCTGTCTTAGAATTAATACTGTGTATTGGTTCTATGGGAGAAGAGCAGTAAGGGCTAGGCAACGGGGGTTAAGTGACTTGCTCAGGGACACACAAATAGAAAGTGTCTGAGGGCAGATTTGAACCCAGGACCTCCCATCTCCAGGCCTGGTCCTCCATCCACTGAACCACCCTAGCTGCCCCTCGCCTTCCTAGATCTTCCCTCTTCCTACTTGTCTGAATGCTTTCCTAGTCTCCTTTCTGGATCTTCCTCCAGATCATCATGTCTCCTCTCCCTAACCATGGGCTTCATGGTTGAGGGAGACCTTCCCTTCTTCCTCTCTTCCTACCTGACAGGCGAGGTCTCTCCTTGGCTTTCTTTTCTCCTATTTCAAGGCCAGTGGAAATCCCTCTTTTCCCCAGGTGGTCATTGGCTAGATTGCAGGGAGTTTGGGGACTTGAAGGAGGGAAAAAAGACCCGTTTCCATTAGAATTTAAAACTGAAATGGAACGTTTCCTTCAGTTATTTAAAAAAAAACAACATTCTGAGAAGAGGCCGTGACAAAAAGTTTAAGACTGTGTGCTTAATTCTATCTTGCTGGGTGACCTCCTTTGCTCCCATGGGTTCAAATAATCATCTTTAGGCAGAGCATTCTCAAATCAATTTATCCAACCCTAATCTCCAGTCCTGCATCACCTCCTGCCTACTAAGTATCTGATGGCCTGACTCCATCTTCCCCTTGTCCTGACCCTTCTCCAGATGGCATGTCCATAGGGACTTTGTGCTGGGTTGGAGAATAGGAATGAATCAGGCTAGTCCTTAGCACACTGGACTCCCTTCCACTAAGCTGGGACAAGGGGGAAGGTAGAGTCAGAATGTGACCTCAGACACTTACTAGCTGGGTGACCTTGGGCAAGTCACTTCATCCTGTTTGCCTCAGTTTCCTCATCTGAAAAATGAATGGGAGAAGGAAATGGCAAGCTATCTGTGTGACCCTGGGCAAGGCACTTCACTCTGCCTCAATTTCCTCATCTGTAAAATGAACAGGAGAAGGAAATGGCTAACCACTCCAGCATCTCTGCCAAGAAAACCCGAAATGGGATCATGAAGAATCAGGCATGACTGAAACAACTGAACAAAAAAATGTTGCCTCTGGTATTCACCGTGTTTTTGTAGTAGAGTGCATTGCTGTATGATGGGTTGGCTCTCTCCGCACAGACTGAAAAAAGCTCTGAGGCTTTCAAACTTGCCACTCGTCTCTAACATGCCAATCTTCCTTGTTAATAGGAATAACTGGCATCCATTTCTCAAAGGGTGAGGCAGACTTTTCCTTCCTTCTTCCTCATCTGACCTTAGACTGTTTTCAGGGTTTATTGGCCACTTCCAGGTGGTCCTGGATGGGTTCCCAATGGTAATCTTGGAAGGGGATGGTAATACCTGGCACTTTAGCTCCCTAGGGATGGCCTTGGGCTCTGTATAGCCAGGAGAGATATGGGGGAAGACACTTTCTTGGCTAGGAGGGAGGGAAGCTACTAAAGTGCCCAGGGTTCTGCTTTCTGGGCTGTCTGACTGGAGGCTTTGATCAGAGCTCTGAGGGCAGAGTCTCTACTTCAAAGGCCAAGCTTTCCTTTGAAGCCTTAGTTGGGGGCACTGCAAGGAGCCTGGCCTAGAGCTCGGAGGGTGGGAGGCAATCTCAGAACCAATAAGTCGGGGGAAGAAGGTTACTTGGAATAGCTAGGTTTTAGCTAGTCTCTCCCTTGGGTCATTTAGCAATTCCCTAGAGGTGATGACATATTTAGGGTGACTTTGTGCTAGGCTGGAGAGTAGGAATAGGTCAGGTCAAGCCCTTCTGTCCTACATAGTGAAGCAGCTAAGGCAAGAGAAAGCAAAGTTGGGTCCATGGTGGAAATACCACTGGCTTCCATATTAGTGTTGGTTTCCCCCGGGCTCTGTCTTTTGCCTTCTCCTTTTCATCTACTTTTTTTTTAATTAAAAACCCTTACCTTCCATTCTTGGAATTAATACTGTGTATTGGTTCTGAAGCGGAAGGGTGATAAGGGCCAGGTAATTAGAATTAAGTGACTTACCAAAGATGAAACCCAGCCTTGGGTTTCCAGGGCTTCTTATACTCTCAGTTCAACTGCCAGTAGGTATCTGCCAGGTGACGCATGCCACCCTAAACATTCCATCCAGGGCAACTGACAGATTTGCCTTTAGCCAAACATGGCAATGCTAAAACATGTATTACAAAGATCACACAGCTAGGAAGTATATGAGACAAGATTTGAACTCAGGACCTCCTATCTCCATCTACTGAGCCATCAAACTGCTTCCTCATCTCTACTTTCACAACATCTCTCCTATGTCCCTTTCTCTGCACTCAGACAGCCATCCCCGTAATTCTTTATCATGGCTTTTATTACTTCTCACCTTTTATTGCATTAACCTTTCTGGTTGGGCTTCCTGCCTCAAATTTCTCACCACTCCAATCCATCCCAATTCAGCTGCCAAAGTGATGATCCTAAATTGCAGATCTAACCACCTTACTGCCCCCCTTTCCCATAGTTATTAAATTCCAGTGGCTCCCTGTTACTTCCAAGATCAAATAAAAAGTCCTTTTGGGCTTTTGAAGCTTTTTATAATCTGCCTCTTTCCTCCCTTTGCAGTTTTCTTATATTTTATTCCTTGCACCTCCAATGACCTATTGACTGCCTCTTACCCAGGACACTCTCTTCAGTCTTTAGATCTTTGCATTAGTTGTCTTCCTGGGCTTTGAAAGGACTCCTCTTTAGCACTGAGCTCAATCCCACCCCTGTAAGAGGCCTTTTCCTGACCTTCCTTGTTCCCTCTCAGATTACCTCCTATTTGTACTACATATCCTGTGCGCACAGTTGTTTGCAGGTTCTCTTCCCTGTCAGAATGTGAGTTCTTGCCTGCCTTTGGACTCCCAGCATTTAGCACAGTACCTAGGTAAGTGCTTCATAAATGTTTATGCCAGAGGACAGAGGAACAAAAGGGCCTAGAGCAGGACGAGAACATGGAGTCAGGAGAGGGAGCAGATGGGACTGTGTGACATTCCCAACTAAGACTAAGGGGAAGGGCCCAGGATCTAGCTGAGGCTGGTTCTGGAGGGAGTCAGAATGTGAACAACAGGGAAAAATTAAGAAAAGAGATTGAAATTCCAAAGATCTCAGAATGAAGAAAACTCAAAGAAAGACCTTGAGCAGAAGTGGATAAACCAACAGGAAAGATATCACTAACAGAAGGGAAAATGGTCTCCAGATCTGGAGAACGAATTCTGGCATTTAGGAATAAATATTGCATGACAAAGGGAAATGAGTTGGATTCTGAAGAGGACATAGACCCATAGAATGATTAAAAAAAGAAAAATAGGGAGCAGCTGGGTAGCTCAGTGGATTGAGAGTCAGGCCTAGAGACGGGAGGTCCTAGGTTCAAATCTGGCCTCAGACACTTCCCAGCTGTGTGACACTGGGCAAGTCACTTGACCCCCCCCCCCCATACCACTCTTCTGCCTTGGAGCCAATACCCAGTATTAACTCCAAGACGGAAGGTAAGGGTTTAAAAAAAAAATAAGAATTTTCAAAGCAGAATGTATGGCTTGCCCAGTAGAAATAATTGAAGGAATAGAAGAAATTGAGTCCATGATGGTAAGTTTTGGAGTGAATTTGTCTCTTCTCTAACTAATTGATTGGGAATGAAAATATATGGAAGTGAAGGATAGAAACAAAAAGCATGATCTCTCTACACAAGCAAAATATTGAGCTTAAAGACAGGATGCAGAAAGATAACATAAGGGTCCCAAAAGAAAATCAGTTAAAAAACCCCTCAAATCACAGTGCAATAAATAATACCAGAAAATGGCCCAGAACTTCTGAAATCATAAATAAATACTGGTTGACTGACTAGAAGGGACTTTAGAGCTCATCTAGTGTAACCTCATTTTACAAAGGGCTGGGAAACTGAGACCTAGGGTGAAAAGATCCCCAGAAACCATTTGCCAAAGGCTATTGGAGGATCATTGAGAATTCCAAGCTCAGCTCCCTAGAGAACATGTGAGTTTAGCTTTTGTGATCCTTCCCTGTTTCCTGAAGCCCTTACACATTCCCCTTACTATGTGTTCCTTAGAGACACCTTCTGTTTAATAACCTCCAAGCTTATATTCGAATTTTGAATGTTGTCTTTGGATTAGGGAGTTTGAAATGGGAGCGAGGAGGATGGTTCAAGAGAGGGAAAGGAGAAGGGATGGTCTTCAACAAATACACTCCTTGGTTCCCCTTCTCCAGAATGTGATGGAGATTGGATTGACCCAATCAGGAGTCTTCAATGTGCGAGGGCCTTCTCTGTTGGGAAAGATCTATGCTTCCTTCAGCCTCCTATCAGATACTTTGAACAGGACCATTTTTTTTCTGCCCTCTGTATTTTGGGGCTTGGGGATTCTCTCTTTTTTAACTTTCCCTTCTTAATCCTTTACAGCTGTTATCTTGCCCAGAGAAGACAGTTGTGTGGAAAGGGATGGGAATATTTATTTTGAGTTAGGTTTGCTGGCTTTGGACCAGGAAAAGTGAATGACCATATTGGGGCCTCTGCCTTGTTTCTGAAAATGAGGTGGTTAGGGGGGCAGGGCTGGGGGAGAGGCAGGGTTAGGAATGGGGAGAGGCTGAATGGTGAGACTGATCCTGGCCTGAAGATCTAGACAGGGGAGACCACCCAAGCAGAGGTGATTTCCTTTGGGTGGAAAAGGATGGTGATGTCCTGGGCAGGGACATGGGAAGAGATAACTGGAAATAAATTATAGGCTTTGGGGGACATTGCTCAGAAAGTGAACTGAGGGACAGTGGGCCCTAGTTAAAGTTGGCAGGTGGAGGGCTGGAGCCAGATAATCTGGAATACTTGGGAATTTGTGTGGAGTGGGGGAGACAGCTCCCCTCATGTTATTGGCAATGACACGTCTCAGTCCCAATGTGCAGTTCCTTAAATTTGATGTTTCTGGAAAGGGCCTGTTATGAAAACTGTATCCATTAATATTGGACTTTGCTTCTTCATGCCAGGGTGCTTTTGATGTTATGATATGCAGAGAATCAGGATAGTTAGTTGTGGTCCTGGCACTGCCACTCATTTACACAGGAATGAAATCATTCCTTGAGGAAGGGAAATCCAGCAAAAATCAGGAATAGTGGCGGGGGGGCGGGAACCCAACCCCTTGTCCCTAATATTTCTCCGTAAAAGGGCAGGAAGCCAAAGGAGAAACCAAATTCTCAGGAAATGCAAGCATCAGAGGATATCCTGTGCCAAGAGACTAGGTTAGGACAAACTCCAAAGTAGGAGACCCTGTGATGAAACTGACACAAGATTTCAAAAGGGAAAAGCAGTCACTACAATCAGTCCTTGCCCCTTGGCCTATCAGCCCTTAGGAAGTCTTGCCCTTTGAGTATTCTTCTTG
Organism: Gracilinanus agilis; assembly: GCF_016433145.1. Taxonomy (NCBI): domain Eukaryota; kingdom Metazoa; phylum Chordata; class Mammalia; order Didelphimorphia; family Didelphidae; genus Gracilinanus; species Gracilinanus agilis. The sequence goes on along the minus strand of NC_058131.1, from coordinate 40,318,234 downwards.
TGGAGAGAGGAAGAGAAGATTGTTCTTCTGAACAGGTGGATTCCCAGGCCACCAAAGTGCTTGTGTAACTAGTAAAGGCAGGTGACACTGGAGAAGGCTTGATCAACATTCATCATGGAAGGCTTACATCTAGGACTGGCCAAGGGGATTTGGAGTCACAATGGGGAAACAGAGCAGGTTGTAGGCTCTAGGCTATAAATAAGCATGTATATCAACCCTACCCTCACCATCCCTAACCCTGGACCAAGAACTTTCTATTCGGCCATCTTGGGTGAGGGAGAAATACCTGGTGCTCTGATTCTGCTGACCGAAAGCCAACGTCACTTGACTCACTGTGAATGTTCCATCAGCACATGCCCCAGTGATGGCAGAAGGACTCATCAAAGACATTGAGGTTCACCAAAGTGCCATTCTTTTCCTGTACCACAGTGAGGCCACACAATATGGTATGGACATGAGCATGCCATCTACCACCCTAAGAATGTAAACATTTCATTCACTGAGTCTTTATTGAACACCTAGAATGTTGACCCCAGCCTTGTGTTAGGCACTGCAGAGATATAGGAGAAGGTCATCTGCCTGCCCCTGAGGTGTTTGCTGGTTGGGGAAGCAAGACATGGGATTTATTTCAGTAACAACACTCGACAGGAGTGTATACAATGGAGAACAAACAAGGGACTGAAATAACAAATCAAACCCTTCAGCCTTCTAAGATAGCCACCAAATGATAAGTTCTTAGTGGCACAAGGCAGCACTTTGTGTTTGTGCTTGAGGGGGAGGGGGCAGGGGTCTTTCCAGAGCATCAAAACAGACTCTCTTTTGAATCTTAGCTCCTCTTATTCCTCCTCAGCTGGAGATTACTGGTTATCAGACAAAAAGGTGATGATATGTAAAAAAAACTCAAGTCCTAACTGTGCCACTAATTAGGTATGGAACGTTAGGTGAATCACCTGATCTTCTTTCTCTGGGCTCAGTTTCTCTTTATAGGTTTTATAGGTCTTCCAACTCTGAAATTTTCTTTGAAATCAAAGGAGGTAACTATATGGGGTTATATAGGGAGAAGAGATAGGAAGATAATCCCTACTGGGTATGTAACCTTGCATCCCAAACCTGGAGGTTGCCTAGCATTAAATTCCTTTTGGGGAGAGACTGTGTCTTTTTTTGTATGTAAATTTAAAAAAACCCTTATTTTCTGTCTTTGAATCAAAACTAAGAATTGGTTCCAAAGCAGAAGAGTGAGAAGAAGGGGTAACTGGGTAGCTCAGTGTATTGAGAGCCAGGCCTAGAGACAGGAGTTCCTAGATTCAAATATGACCTCAGATACTTCCTAGCTGTGTGCACCTGGGCAAGTCACTTAACCTCCAATGCCTAGTCCTTACTGCTCTTCTGCCTTGGAACCATTGCACAGTATTGATTCTAAGACAGAAGGTAAGAGTTAAAAAAAAAAGAGAGAGTGATAAGAGTTAGACAACTGGGGTTAAGTGACTTGCCTAGGATCACATAGCTAGAAATGTCTGAGGCCAGAATTGAATCCAGGACCTTCTGTCCCGAGACCTGGCTTTCTATCCACTGAGCCACTTGGCTACCTCTAAAAATAGATTTTTAAAATAAGTTTGACCCAAAGAGATCAGAGGTAAGGGGAAAAGATTTACACGTACCAAAATATTTTTAACAATTCTTTTCAATTATGGCAAAGAATTGGAAGTTGAGGGGGTGTCCATTACTTGGGGAATGGATGAATAAGTTATGGTATATGGTTGTAATGGAATACTATTGAGCCATGAGGAATGATGAACAGGATGAGTTCAGGAAAACCTGGAAAGATTTCTATGAACTGATGCAAAGTGAAATGAGCAGAACCAAGAGACTACATAAGGTGAAAGCTCACCAGTTTGGGTCCAGGGGTCCAGGGGCAGAACTTTTGGATTCTGATGGAGGAAGAAAGAGGACCAGCATGACAACTATGAGGCCACAGGTATCACTGAGACTTAGGTGAGACTCCAGACAATGGCTTTCCAAGGTAGACCTTATTTAAAATAAACAGAATGTGTACGTTGGTGGGGGTGGGGACGGTGGGAGGAAGGAGAAGGTTGGCAGAATATCATCTATTCAGGAAATGTAATTGTGGAGACATCAAGGAACCAGAAAAGGAGGAAGCATGGGGGGACAGCCTTCCAGTAAACAAGATTGGCAGAAGCAGAAACACAACGCCGTCATGGATGTATACTATGGTCCACTTTGCCAGAAGGAGGAAATAGATGATCTATGAAAATAAGAAGGCAGAATGGGATGATATAATAGTGATAAAGGCACTTCACTTATTTAGAATCGGCTAGAAGGTTTTCTCTAGCAAAAGCAGAGCAACTAATCATTTCTTGACTTCAAAAGCTAGAGGAGGGGAGCAGTGAAACTTCTGCTACACTGAACTTTGCAGAAAGGAGAAAGTAATCAATTGCTGAAGCAGAAACATCGGGGATCTTGGCAGGGGCTGGAAGGGAAAGAAAAAGCTGGGTATACAGAGTCTGACACACTCTTGATTTTAGGAGAGCAGATTTCAGAGGATTCAGAGAACAGATGTATTCCCACAAACTAACATTTTTCTCAGGGAAGTCAGCCCATGAAGGGGTAGTAAACTGAATGAATAACGAAAGAATGTGAAATGACGAAATGCTAAAGACACAAAGAGGAATCATATAGGAAAAAGGGAAGGTGTCTAATCTCATAGACTTAACACTGGGCCTCGAGCTTTCCCTTAACCTACCAATTTAAGATTTGTGAAAGTTGAGTTCCATTCAACAAACATGAGAACTTCCCAACAGAGCTCAGTCTCTGTAGTCAGAAGACCCGTGTTCAAATCCCAGCCCTGATGTAAATCTTAGACACACACAGCCTTTCTGAACCTCAGTTTTATTTGCAAAATGATTGGTTTGGACCAGACAACCTCGGTGGAGTGAGAGTAATATGATTTGATCGAAATCACACATTCAGGAACTATCAGAGTTGATTTAAACCCAGATCTCCTGATTTTGGGACAGAGACTCTTTTTACCCCAGGTCTGTGGCAGAGAAGAGCCTCTCATTGCTCTTACTGACCTACAAGATGTCATGGCAGCCTTCCCGTGATATTTATGCCTGTGTTGCTCATAGCACCCGGGAATCAGACTCCAAAGTACACACTACAGTTCTTGGCCTGAAGGACCTATTAGCAATGTCAGGGATGATCTACGACACAGAAGTAGACAGTGCCCTGGATGGAGAGCCTAGAGAGCTGACCCTGGGGAAAAGTCACCTCCCTGGGACTCAGTTTCTCTCTCTGTCAAAGTCAAAGGATGGTGCTTGCCCAGATGCTCCTTATGATTTGTCCCAGGAATCAACATTGTATAATTGAAAGATCCTTGGATGTCGAGGTTGGTTTTCCAGAGGGTGACCAGGCCTGGGGCTCCCTAAGACTGCCCGTGGGATTCAGTGTCACATGGAGGCACATTCTTGTGGTTATGAAAAGAGACTCTGAGGCTACTTTGCCCTTCATTTTAGTGTTTCCATCTCCTTTCCATCCCCTACTTTTCGCCAAGGTCAGTGTGATACAGTGGAAGGAACCCTGGTCTGTGAATTATAAGGCCTGGGATTTGTTTTCTTTCTTTTTTTAATGCTAACAATTGTTATGTGACCTTGGATAAATCTTTTCCCTTCTCTTGGACCCAGTTTCCTGTTAAAAAAAGTTGTCGAGGGAAATGAGATCATCTCCAAGGACTCTTTCAGCTTTGATAATCAAGGGTCCATAATCCTTGGCCATTGTGCGGATCGCTGAAGGGTTAATGAACTCCAAGACCCTCCCTCTGGGTCCTCTGATCCACCTTCATTGCTCCCTTTATATCCCAATCTCTCTGGTTTTGCCAGATGTGTCCACGCCCGGCCTTCAGATGTGGGAGGCTGGCTTGTTCAAATTTCCTTGAAGTCCTAAGGGGTTGCTGGCTGAATGCCTGAGCGTTTTCTTTCATGGGTGTCCCTGGAGTTAGGAGCAGGGAGGGATCCCCCATTCCCTCCAGACTGAGGGGTGTGTCAGACGGTTGGCCCCCAGCCAGACAACTGGAGGGACTGGATCGGGCTCCGTGTCCTCTCCATCCTGCTGCCCATCATTTTCTTTCCTAGGTAGGGGGAAGATTCCAGGTCCTGGAGACCAACTCTGGTGACGGAGGCCTTCTGGAGAGCTCCGAGCTCGGCCCAGTAGGAGGGGATGGCCGAGAGGACACCTGGAAGGGGAGAGGAGGAGGGATTGTGGGTATGGGGCTGTTCCCTGGATGTCAGCCCAAAGAAGAGGGGTTGCACAGCCCCCCACCCCCTGTCTTGGCAGATGCGGAGGCCTCTGAGGCCCAAGATGCCAAGTTCTCCTTTTGTGATGGAAAGCTGTTGCTGTGGGGATAGGTTCTGGATTCAGCCTGGAGTTGTCAAGCTTCACCTCCCAATTTCAATAGTTACTTTTCATGAATGATGGTTTCCAGATGGCCCCTGGCCTGGCAGCCACTTGCTCAACAACCGTTTCTGCCTCTCCTCCCCCAACTCCAGGCTTGCCCTCGCCATGGCACCCCCTCTGCTCTTTGGAGAAGGTCAAAGAAGACGGAAAGATCCCGCCACCGCCTCTCCCCCATCCTCCCTCTCCGTTTCGGAGGGTGGGTCGTGTCTGTTGGCTGTTAGAGGCACCCAGATTCTGGGGAAATGTTCATAAGCAGGGGAGCAGCAGCCACGAAAGTCCAATTGTCCTCCCTGTCTCCAGAACCCTTCCAGCACTCCTTGCCCTTCAGGAATGATTGAGCCCCCTCATTCCTGGCTCATCCCCTTCTCCTCCACCCATGTCATGCAAGAGAGCCCAAATCTGGGGCAGCTCTGGATAGAGAGCCAGGCCTGGAGATAGGAGGTCCTGGGTTCAAATCTGACCTCAGACACTTCCTAGCTATATACCCCCAATTTTATAGCCCTTATTGTTCTTTTGCCTTGGAACCAATACTTAGTATTGATTCTAAGATGGAAGGTAAGGGTTAAAAATACACACACACACAGCCAAAATACTAAGGAAATTATGGCTAGGACCCAGCCCCTTTGCTCAGCTGTGATTTCATTAAATAAGGAACTCAGAGATGAGGGTCTCCCTCCACCAATGTACCTTTTCTATAGCTCATCTAGAGCATTGAGATTTGCAGCATTTGAACCCAAGTTTTGGCTTCTAAGTCAGCTGCCTCTCAGAGATCAGGCCTTTTGTAAAGTTTCCCCACTAATAATGTTGGTCAGTCTGTTTGGGAAGGGAATCCCTGAGGGAATTTCCTTCGACCTGGGCTCATACCCTCTTCCCAGCAAAGCAATAATTAGTGGTAAGGGGCAGTAAGCTAGCAAAACTGATAGAATTCCAAGTCCTGGAGTTAGGAGGACCTGGGTTCAAATCTGCCCTCAGGGACTTCTTAGCTATATGACCCTGGGCAAGTCATTTAACCCCAATTGCCTAGACCTTGCCAATCTTCTATCTTAGAAATGATACTAAGAGAGAAGGTAAGGGTTAAAAATAATAATAATGACCAGTCGAGGCACAGATTGGCAGCTTTACCAGAACAGAAACAACTGAGTCTAACACCTAGTTAGAAGAATCATCCATTAAAATAGCAAGCCTCCCCCCCAACCAGTCCTCCCTGACTCAGCCTCCCCCCACAGCCCCAATGGCCTGTTCCTCAGGCTCCCAAGGTATGCCGTGGTGGCTTCTCTGTCTACTTCAGCACAAATTGTGCCCTGTATGGAGCCTGTTATAAATGATAGCACTGTCATTACCTTTGAGGGCTCAGGCTGCTATTTTATCTCATCTCTGCATCTTCCCCATCATAGAGCAATATGCCCCAGCAAAGTAGGTGCATCATAATTGCAATAGCAAATATTTATTAAGCATTTGCTATGTAGCCTGGTTGGAGGAGGATGCTGAGAGAGGAGGAGGCAGTTCCAAGTTTACCTAAGACAGGGTCATTTGCCTGACTTCAGGTGGCTGCTGTGTAAATAAAGTTCTGAACAAAGAGACAAGTAGGGGCAGGTAGAAACCACAAAATTTGTCCCTGATGGGCTATGTGAGGGAAGGACAGAGAAGAGTAGTTGAGGATGATGCCAAGATTTCAAACCCCAGTGGCTTAAGGTTTGGTGGTTCCATTAACAAGAATAGGAAAGTTCAGAGGCTGGGAAAATTTGGGGGGGCAGGAGAAGTGATGAGTTCTATTTTGGATATATCGAATTTGAGATGCCTTTGAGATGGGACATCCAGTCTGAAATGTCCAATAGGCAGTAGATGTAATTCAGAAATTTGGGAGAGAAACAAGCAGTAAGAACAGTGGAGCTAAGAGTACAGTTGCTTAGGGAGAAGGGGCAATCTGATCCACAGTCCTATAGGACTTAGAGATTAAGGGTATCCTATGAGAAAGAGAACATGTTGATTGGAAACGAAGTAGAAGGAGAGAGCCGTAACTGTTGCAGTGATCATTCTGTGAGGTGGAGGATGAGAAGCTAGGTATAGAAAGAGGGGGGATCTCAGGCTATCCTTGGGGAGAAGGTACCAGCACTTTAGAACAAAGGTCAGATCACCCCCTGCTATTTCTAGATCTAGTTGGGTGGTACTCCATCCCTGGTCAAGAGCCTGTCACTCCGTTTTAAACTTTGGTTCTATTTTTAGATGCCACTTTAAAACTATTGATTCACTTATAAAATCTGCCTTTATTTTCCAAAGCTTTTGCCACCACCACCTGTTTCCTTAAAATATTTATTTCTTGCTCCAGACTTAATAGTTCCTGATAATGTTTTGGTTGGAACATAGAACTGGTGGAAGGGATTTACATAAGAACCTACTATAAAGGTAGAGTGGTATTAGGTTGAGCAGGACCTTGAATACCCAGTCAAAGGGGTTCGATCTTTATTTGGGAATTGAAGGTAAAGAAAAAACTTGTTCTGTAATGGAAGGACAGATTGAAAGAGGGAGAGATGAAGGAAAGAAGGATCGTTAGGAGGCTGTTTCAGTAGGAATAATAGAGAACTATGTTACAGTGATGGCAGTGAAAAAGAAAAGATGGGGATGGATATGGGTATGAGAGGTATTGGGAAGATGGAACCAGCTGGATCTAGTAACTGATCGATGAGAGGAGACGGAAAGGTGAAAAAAGAACCTCCTGCCAAATTCTGAACATGGGAGAAAAGTCACTGGTGACGCTCTAGACAGAAAGAGTGAAAGAAGACCTGTTGAATTAGAGATCTTGTTGGGATGTTTAGCTGGAGATGTGAGTCTGGAACATAGAAGAAAAGTGAGAACTTAAGAAATAGATCTGTGAGTCATGCATAGGCTTAGAAGTGTTGGTTGAAACCCTGAAAGTAAATGAAATAGAAAAACATTAAGAGGTAAGCCTGGGAGAAGACCCACAATAAGAGATCATGAGGAGGATAAGAAACAAAGTAAAATAACTCTGAGGTATCCCCTTTGAATGTACCAGTTTGCTAAAACTGATAAAAGAGAATGACAAATGTAGGAGGGACCTTGGGAAGTCTGGTATACTAATACACTCTTATAGATTGGTCCAACCATTCTGGAAAACAGCTGGAATTGTACTAGAAAAGTAACTAAATTTTGCCTCAGTGATACCCCTACTGGGACCCTAGAGGAGCCCAAAGATCAAGGATAAAGGCTTGTGTTATTGTTTAGTACTTTTTCAGTTGTGTCCAACTTTTCTTGACCCCATTTGGGGTTTTCTTGGTGAAGATATTAGATTGGTTTGACATTTCCTTTTCCAGATCATTTTACAGATGAGGAAACTGAGGCAAATGGGGTTAAGTGATTTGTTTGGAGTCCCATTGCTAAGGCTAGATTTGAACTCACAAAACTGAAATCTTTCTGACTTGAGGCCCAGAACTCTATTGCACCATCTAACAGCCCAAAAGGCTATCTATCTATCTATCTATCTATCTATCTATCTATCATCTATCTATCTATCTATCTATCTATCTATCTATCTATCCATCTATCATCTATCTATCTATCTGTAATAATATAATGTAATTAATATGATATAATTAATATAATGTAATATATAATATAATGTAATTAATATAATATAATATAAATACTGTTCAGTGAAGTTTTCAGAGCTAGAAAAATAATTTTCACAGTGACCTCAATAATGTAAAGGTAAATATTCAAGGACTTTAGAACTTTGTATGATGTAACCAATTGTAATTTGAAAGAACTCTCAGTCAATAAATATTTATTATGCACCTACTGTGTGCACAGGACTAAGTGCTGGGCTTACAAAGAAAGGCAAAAGACAGACCCTGCTCTTAAAAGAGTGCATATCAGAATCAGGGAGACACTCATAAACAACAGAGTTTGGATGACCTCGAGAAGATATATTGGCGATAATCAGCAGAGAAGGCATTGGCATTAAGGAGGGAGTCAGGAAAGGCTTCTTGTACAAGTGGGGACTTGAAGGAAGCCAAGGAAGTATCCTTCAAATTTTATTCAATCAATCAATTTTAAGCTCCAGCTGTGTGCCAGACACTATCGTAGGCCCTGGGGATATAAGTACAAAGAATGAAACAATCTTTCTTGTTCTCCCCAAAGCTTAGACTTCCATGGGATGGGTTGTGGCACTTACCTCTCCTCTTGGGACAGAGCTGGAGGCTCTAGATCTGGACTGAAACATCGTCAAATGAGGCCAGGGTTTATTTGCTTTACTTAATTCTACATCATTACAAGGAAGAGTTTCAATTGCCATTGGGAAGTGAACGTGTTATTTTTTTTAAAGGGCCTCAATAAAATATCTCTTTTTAAAAATGAAAAGGCCATCAGAACATATATTTTTAAATCCTCATCTTCTGTCTTAGATATAGTACTATATATTGTTTCCAAGGCTGAGGAGACAAGGTCCAAAAAGGTTCAGTGAATTGCCCAAGGTTATCTATTTAATAACTTAATAAATTAATTAAATTTAAGAAATGGCAAAAGCAGAAATTGAATGGAGGATCTCACATCTAGAACCCTTCCCATTGTACTGTGTTATTTAAAATCACTTGGGATACTTGGAACTACATTTCCCATGATCCCCAATGGGTTTCCTGTTTTGGATTACGTATTCAAGGTGAGGGACTGTTTTAAAATAGGGGGAAGTGACTTTGAACTTCCTCTTTTAGCTACCTGAGCATGGAGGTACAAAAGGAAAAATGGCTAAGGCAGGAGTTTGAATACTTACAGGCGCATGATCTAATGATTTTATCTCTATCATGGCTTTTATTAAAATACTATTCTCCCTTCTAATCTCAGCCCTCATCATTTTTAATCATAACAGTACCATGCAGCCTCCCAGATTAGCCAAGAAGGTCGAAACAGAGCAATTAGAGAGTCAAAAGGAGAGAGAAAAGAAGAGTCTCTGAAGCTGAGGGATGAGAGACTATCCAAGGGGAGGGAGTGACCCTCTTACTAGTCAACTACCAGAGAGGTTGTTATAGGGTTAAAATTATGAAGATGTTTGAAACTGGCCATTTGATTTGGAAACTAGGCCATTGGTAACCCGAGAACAGTTCCAGTAGCATAGGGGAGTGGGGAAAGGAGGAAGACAACCCAAGTGAAGGGAATGGTAGCTGGATGGGCTTAAAGGGTCAAATGAAGGTTGGTTTTGATTTTGATTTTTTTACCATTAAGTACGTTTGTAGGTTGGTGAGAAAGAGCCAGCCAGTGACCAAGACAAGATTGAAGAGTGATGGAGTGAGACTTCTGGAGCAAAGTCCTAGAGGAGGCAGAGAGGAATACTGGTAAATAGGGAGAACTTCTCTTGGGGGGAGGCTCAGAAGAGGGACATTGCTGAGATGGGGTGAGGAGTTGAAGGGGCTGAGCGGAAGGCTCACATTGGGCCGTCTGGAAATTTAAGGATGTGGGTGGGATTGACTTTACGAGGAATGAGATAAACCGTCTATGAGAGCTGAATAGAAGGATTGTTGACCAGTAATGAAGGCCTTACTGACGTGACTGCTCTGAATTTTCAGAGAGTGAAATTAGTCTGACTTTGTGACATTCATCAGATCTTGGGGCGGGAGTGGAGGAATTGGACGGTCCGGGTTCCCCGAGGATGTGAATCTACACACGTTATATATGAGGAAGAGGGCTGGGTCAGAGACAAAACATTCTAGGCTAAGGACTAGCAAAACACTAAGCCTTGGGTTCAAAGCTAGAAGGAGGTCATTAAAACTACCATTATGAATTCTTGCAATGGTTGACACAATCCGAAAAAATTGGATCTCAACATACCATCCATCCTCCAAGATCTAGAGGAAGATCCAGAGAGGTATATAAAGATATTAGAGGCTTTTCATTTCTCCTCCAGGGAGATCCAGATTTCCCTACCATATTCCCTGTAATTTGCACGTGGCTGGAATTGGAAGGATGGAGGGTATTTGGGTGTGGGCAGAGAGGGAACGGCACGACTTAGCTCTGGCCGGCCGGAGCGAGGCTGCTATTGCCCAATCCCTGGACACGCTGCCCGATGGCCTTCGTGAAGCAGGGTCTCTTTCCCATCTAACCCGCTTGGTAAAAGGTGGCCAGTCTTTCCTCTTACCTAAGAGTTAAAAGCCAAAAGGACCCTCCGATGGACACATCCATAGGTGTGCACGCACATCCACACACGCCAGAGTCAGCGGTTACTATTCCGGAGTGGCGGCCGTCCCCACCATTTGTACTCGAGGGGGATCGAGGACTAAAGACCTCCCCAAAATACCAGCACGAGAGGCTTCTCTCTGCCCATTGAGGGTGTCCCTAAGAAGGTCCAGGGAGGCATTTGCCTTAAATCTTCAAAAGGGCTAACCAGGGAAAAGGAAGGGAGAGGAAGAAAACTGCCTTTGCTGTCCACCATGGGAGAGACCATCACCATGTTGGAAAAGGAATATTAGTGAGGGACCACACACACACACACACACACACACACACACACACAAACACACACACACACACACACAAACACACACACACACGAACACACACACACACACACGAGCACACACACACACACACACACACACACTCCAAGAGAAATAAAAGTCATGTCCTCGGAAGTATCTGTGTATAAATGCGAATGATATGGGTAATGAATAAGGAGAACTAGAGATTGTAATACGGGCAGATTTAATCTCATACATTATCATTGAACCTTGAATTATGTCTCACAAAGGCTCTACCAAATTCAAAAGGAACAGGCTAGCTAAGACGGTGGGGGTGATAGAATAACATATCTGTAATGGAATGGGGTGGCTCTTGGCGTGTACAGAATATGCCCTAATTCATAACAATCCAAATGGATTTCCATCTATATCCAAGAAATGCATGATGGGGGTGGTGTAGGGGGGACAGCTAGAGACCAGAAGTCCTGGGTTCAAATCTGACCTCAGACACTTTCCAGCTATGTGACCCTGGGCAAGTCACTTCACCCCCATTGCCTAGCCCTTACCACTCATTTCCCTTGGAACCAATACTCAGTACTGATTCTAAGACAGAAGGTAAAGATTCAAATCTGGCTACAGATACCTCCTGGCTATGTGACTCTGGGAGAATCACTCAGTGGATAGAGAGCCAGACTATAGTGCTAGAGTTGAAATCAGGAGACCTGGATTTGAATCCCACTTATGTAATCAATCATTCCCAGGATGCTAAACATTTCATAGCCTCAATTTATTCCTCCATAAAGTAGAGATAACACTTAAATTATTTACTACAAAGGATTGTTGTGGCTAACTTTAATCTTCAAAGCTTAAAGTGCTATGTGGTACTCCTATTATTCTAACAGCCCCATGAGTCAGGTTGGGCAAGTATTATGACTTCTATTTAAGGATAAGGAAACCGAAGCTCCAAGACAACTGTTAAGTCATAGAGGATTGAACAAGATCATTTGATTTCTAAGCTTAAATCTTTCTCTACTATGTAGGAATAGTTTAAAAAAATTTTTTTTAAACTCTTAACTTCTGTGTATTGGTGGAAGATTGGTAAGGGTGGGCAATGGGGGTCAAGTGACTTGCCCAGGGTCACACAGCTGGGAAGTGTCTGAGGCCAGATTTGAACCTAGGACCTCCTGTCTCTAGGCCTGACTCTCCATCCACTGAGCTACCCAGCTGCCCCCTAGGAATAGTTTTTTTTTAAACCTTTTTTAGTAAGAATACTCTTTAATAAGTTAATGTTAAAAAAAGACAAATTATGAAAACAAGTTTATATCAGAAATTGATTTTTAAAAAATAAAACACAAGAAATTCCCCACCAAAAAATTCAAAGGCATGTTCTAAAGTGAGTGAAAGTCCAACTTGATCTCCTACATCTTTATCTGCAGTTTTGGACATTAGAATTTAGTTCAAATGTGGCCTCAGACACTTCCTAGCTGTGTGACCCTGGGCGAGTCACCCAGCCCTTACTACTCTTCTGCCTTAGAACCAACACATAAGGTGTATTCTAAGATGAAAGGTAAGGATTAAAAAAAAAAAAAGAAAGGAATGCATGATGGAAGAGGTCTCCCCTTCCCCAACTTCCCAGAGTCCTTACGGATATTCTCTATTTCCTGTTGGCTTACTACATGGTGACACAAAGTCTTTTAATTGGCTGTTGAGCCAGAACTGAATGTGCATATGGAAGTTTTGAGAGGAAGCTCTCTTTTCCTCTGGTGGCCTTTGAATGAGGAAGAAGCAATGTTATGGGCCTCCCGATGGGAGGTAGCAGCAGTGTCATCAGCTTATTGTGGCTGCCTTAACTCCCTACTCAGTGAACACACGGCACCTCTGTTTCCTTTGTCTCTTTGTGTTGATTCTTTCCTAATCTTAGGCGAATGAGTACTGGGGACAGAATGGACCAGGTTCTGATCTTATGCTCTTTGAAAGGTCTGAAGAACCATCCAAGGTCTCCTCAGCAACCTGAGCAGGTAATAGCAGGAACTAAATCCCCCCATAAGGAGCCAGTCCTAAGGGGTGACCAGTAGTGGATTGAGAAAATGTTCTGTAATCAAGGGTGCAGCTGGTCCATGAGCTCTACCACACCCAGAAGTGTGCTTGATGGGGATACCTCAAAAGGGACAAAGAACTTTCAAGGCAGAAGAAGTATCTCCCCATTCAATGGTGAAAGTGGAAGGGAGTGGGATGTTTTGTAGTAGCTTACTCTGAGTCCATTTTCCCAGGGATTGAGTGGGTATAGGAAGGGAAGAATATATCTCTAGGTTTTGGGGGGACTTCAGTCCTTGCTATGCCTTCTTAATAAATATCACTTTGTAAAAGCAATTTGATGTCAGTTGTTTTTATTTGGGGAAGAGGATACCTGGTTAAGTGATATTGGGAGACTGGTTAGCTAATTAAATAATAAATGGGTCCTCACTGGATGGGGGCTCATGAGCAACAAGAATGCTGAAGAAGTCCCCCAGATCCCCAAGGTCACACCGAGCCACTTGAGTGGAAAAGTATGAATGGACCTTAGGGGATCTCACCTACCAAGGTGAGTAGGGATAGGAATATAAACCCAGATGCTCACTTTTTTTTAATTAAACATTTATTAATATTCATTTTTAACATGGTTACATGATTCATGCTCCTACTTTCCCCTTCACCCCCTGCACTCCCTCCACCCATGGCCGATGCACTTTTCCACTGGTTTTATCATGTGTCATTGATCAAGACCTATTTCCAAATTGTTGATAGTTGCATTGGTGTGGTAGTTGCAAGTCTACATCCCCAATCATGTCCACATCAACCCATGCGTTCAAGCAGTTGTTTTTCTCCTATGTTTCCTCTCCTGAAGTCCTTCCTCTGAATGTGGGTAGCGTCTTTACCATAAATCCCTCAGAATAGTCCTGGGTCATTGCATTGCTGCCGGTATAGAAGTCCATTACATTCTATTTTACCACACTGTATCAGTCTCTGTGTACAGTGTTCTTCTGGCTCTGCTCCTTTCACTCTGCATCAGTTCCTGGAGGTCTTTCCAGTTCACATGGAATTCCTCCAGTTTATTATTCCTTTGAGCACAATAGTATTCCATCACCAGCATATACCACTATTTGTTCAGCCATTCCCCGATTGAAGGACATCCCCTCCTTTTCCAGTTTTTTGCCACCACAAAAAGCGCAGCTATAAATATTTTCGTACAAGTCTGTTTATCTATGATCTCTTTGGGGTACAAACCCAATAATGGTTTGGCTGGATCAAAGGGCAGGTATTCTTTTATAGCCCTTTGAGCATAATTCCAAATTGCCAGCCAGAATGGTTGGATCAGTTCACAACTCCACCAGCAATGCATTAACTACAGACCAATCTCCCTAATGAACATAGATGCAAAAATTTTAAATAGAATATTAGCAAAGAGACTCCAGCAAGTAAGCAAGAGGATCATCCACCATGATCAGGGGGGATTTATACCAGGAATGCAAGGATGGTTCAACATTAGGAAAACCATCCACATAATTGACCATATCAACAGTCTAACAAACAAAAATCACATGATTATCTCAATAGATGTTGAAAAAGCCTTTGACAAAATACAGCATCCATTCCTATTGAAAACACTGAAAAGTATAGGAATAGAAGGACCTTCCCTAAAAATAATAATCAGATGCTCACTTTTTAGAGATCTGTACGATATATCTTGAGAAGAGAAAGCAGACCCAATGGGGAAGCCTAGGGGGGAGCTTTTGAGGGAATATCAGTGCTCTTCAAAACAACAGCAATAAAGCCATTGATCAGGCTATTCAGCAGACCGCCTGAAGAGCAGAGGAAATTGATGCATTTGGGAAACTGATTGCCAAATGATAGTTACATCAACTATCTAGACCAGTGATGGCAAACCTTTTAGAGACTGAGTGTCCAAACTGCAGCCCTCACATGGAATATGAGCTCCCAACCTTACCCCAGACAGGGGAGGGAGGAAGCACTCCCATTGGGCTGTTGGGCAGAGGGGTGGGTGATGGGAGAAATGTCCTGAGGTGTGTGTGTGGAGAAGGGGAAGGGAGCAGCTCTCTCCAAGACTTGTGCCATAGGTTCACCAACACGGGTCTAGAGTTTTGCTGGAACTCCTTACCCAAAATAATACAGTTAACATTTTCTTGATTTCTCTTAATGATAATTTTATCTTTCCAGAAATGGAGAAACTAATAAAGAAAATAGCTATTTTGGATCTAGTTCTTTTAAATAAGGAGGACATGTTTGCCAGAGTGGAAATAATGGTAAATTTTTTGAAAGGGGATGACCACACCTCATAATTACTGTGTTATAGGAGAGGACAGAATGAAATATACCTTTTTAGGAGAGCAGATGTCAGAGGATTCAGAGATAGGTTAAGTAAGATCCCACAGACTAAAATTCTATAGGGCAAGTCATCCCATTAATCACTGATAAAATGCAACATGGCACAGACCCAAATGTGGATCCCTAGGGCCTTCTTCCAGACACTTCCATCCTCAGTGACATTGACCCATTCATGACTTCCCTCTGGGTCTGGTCATTCAACCAGATCCGAGTGTTTTTTTCAGTAGCAGGGATTGTTTTAACAATTCAATCAATAATTTAAATGCTCTCTTATGTCCCAGGCATTATTGATCAAATGGTTGTCTCGCTCAGGGGTTCTCAACATTTTCCACAATAGCAAAACCCTTTAGTTTAAACAAGCATTTGTCAGAGTCCTTATAATAGAATCCTCTAAAATTATTATTTTTAGTGAGTGTTAACAAACAATTTAAGATTCATTAAAAAAAACTTGGGATGTTTCAAGGTTCCTTGTAGCTCAACTTGGGAATATTGGTCTAGCCATCTTTTTCATTGGGATAGCTAGGCTAGTAGGAACTAGACTAGTAATTTCATTCATAGAGGGACCTCCCGAGGAAGAGGATTCCCTCCACCAATAGAGACCAGGATCTTCTCTGCAACCTTTGGGTGTCTAGAGTATTGGGAGGATAAATGAAATTATGAAAGCATTAAGAGAAATAATTTTAATGAGGAAGAAAAGGGGGAGGGATTGTCTAAAGTGATCAATGTGAGTGGCAGATAGGACCAACCTAATGAGACATGTAGAAATGAGGAGGACTGAATACCAAAGTGTGGCTGCATCTTTAAGCAGAATGTGACGATTGTGAACTTCCAAATGATCCAAGGCTGGAAATCCTAAGTATCCACACGGGAAAAACCAAAGGGCTGAAGAATGCCTATTGTCTAAAACTAAGATATAAACTTGAATGGATAATCCTTAGAATTGGTCCACTATTACCCAAGGACAATGATTAAATTTTTTTCAAGTTTTATAAGGAAATGGGAGGGGAGGGATGGTGACGAGAAATGGTGGAGAAATGATGGAGTCAGGCAGCACTTCCTTGGCTTCTTTTTTCTCTGCCGAAGAGGACAATATGTGAACCAGAAAGGGCAGAATAGAAAGAGCTAATAGGAAATGGATACCATATATAAGTAGAGAAAAGGGATGAGAGACCTTGATGGTCTCTCCTTGATTCATGGTCTTCTCTTTGATGGACCTCCTGATTCTGGGCATTTTCCCTTGGCTTTCCAGTGTCCAGAATTCTCTCCCTCTTCATTTTCATTTCTTGATTTTTCTGACTTTCTTTAATTCCAAGCTAAAATCCTACCTTCTGCAAGAACTCTTTCCTGATCCCCCTTAATTCTAGTGCCTTCTCTCTAGATAACCTTCAATTTATCCAGTCTATATATTTTTTGTACATAGTCATTTGCATGCTGTCTCCTGAATCAGACTGCAAGCTCCATCGATAGCAGGGGATGCCTTGATTTTTGCCTTTCTTTGAATCTTAACACAGTGCCTGTAGCATTTAGTAGCATTTAATAAGTGCTTCTTGATTGATTGACTTGAATTCAAGTTACAAAGCTCATTTTGACTACTTGGGTATTGAAAGAACTAATAGATGTGATTGTGGCATCACTGTCAGTGGTCTTTAAAATATAATTGAGGGGGGAAGCTAGGGGGTTCAATGGATAGAAAGCCAGGCTCAGAGATGGGAAGTCCTGGGTTCAAATCTGGCTCAGACACTTCCTAGCTATGTGACCCTGAGCAAGTCACTTAACCCAAATTGCCTAGCCCTTATTACTCTTCTTCCTTGGAACCAAAACTTAGTATTGATTCTAAGATGGAAGGTAAAGGTTTAAAAAAATAATTGAGGACAGGAGAGGTACTACTTGATCTGAGGACAAGTGACCATAGGAATGCATGAGGTTTTCTTGGCAAGGATATTGGAGAGGTTTGCCATTTCCTTTTCCAATGGATCCAAGGCAAAATATAGTTCCTGTCTTGGAGCAGTTCATAGCCACACTGATCATTTATCTTCTCAACACTCTAGACACCCAGAGGTTGCAGAGGAAGTACCAGTCTGCATTGGTAGAGGGAGTCCTCTTCCTTGGAAGTTCCCTCTATGAATGAAATTATGAGTCCTCTAGACTGACTATCCTAGTAGAAAAAATGGCTAGACCAATATTCCCAAGTTGAGCTACAAGGAACCTTGAAACATCCCAAGTTTTTTTTAATGAATCTTAAATTGTTTGTTAATGCTCACTAAAAATAATAATTTTAGAGGATTCTATTATAAGGACTCTGACAAATGCTTGTTTAAACTAAAGGGTTTTGCCATTGTGGAAAATGTTGAGAACCCCTGGGCGAGACAACCATTTGATCAATAATGCCTGAGACATAAAAAACATTTAAATTATTGATTGAATTGTTAAAACAATCCCCACTACTGGAAAAACACTTGGATCTGGTTGAATGCCCAGACCCAGAGGGAAGTCATGAATGGGTCAATGTCACTGGGGATGGAAGTGTCTGGAGGAAGGCCCCAGGGATCCACATTTGGATCTGCTCCAAGTAGTATTTTATCAATGGCTCAGATGAAGGAATAGATAATATAACAATCAAATTTGAAGATGATGCAAAATTGTGAGAGAGCCAGTACTTTCTAGGACAGAGTCAGGTTAAAAGAAACAAAAAACCTTGACTGGCTAGAATCTAACAGGATGAAATGTAATAGAGATGGGACAGCTAGATAGCACAGTGGATAGAGTGCCAGGCTTGGAGTCAGAAGGACCTGTGTTCAATATGGCCCTAGACACTTCCTAGGTGTGTGGCCCTGGGTGAGTCACTTAACCTAAATTGCCTAGCTTTCACCAATCTTCTGTCTTAGAACTGATATTAAGACAAGTGAAGAGAGAGAGAGAGAGAGAGAGAGAGAGAGAGAGAAGGAAGGAAGTTAGGAAGGAAGAAAGAAAGAAAAAGGAAAGAAGGAAGGAAGGAAAGAAAGAAAGAAAGAAAAGGAAAATAAGGAAGGAAGGAAGGAAGGAAGAAAGAAAGGAAAAGAAAGAAAAGAAGGAAGAAAGGAAGAAAGAGAGAGAGAAAGGGTGGATGCAAGGAATGGAGGAATGGAGGGAAGAAAGAGAGAGCAGAGAAAGAAGGAGAGAGGGAGGGAAGGAAGAAAGGAAGAAAGAATGAATGGAGGGAAGGAAGGAAGGAAAAGATGAGGAAACTGAGGCAAATAGGATTAAGTGACCTGCCCAGGGTCCCACAGCTAATAAGAGTTTGAGGCTGCTTTTGAACTCAGGAAGATGATTCTTCCTGATTGCAATCCCAATGCTCTATCCAATGTATCACCTAGCTGCCTAAAGAAAGGACACATATCAACAAAAATACTTAGAACAGTTCTTTTTGTGGTGGCAAAGAACTAGAAACCAAGAAGATGCCTATTAATTGAGGAAATGGCGGAAGAAGTTATGTTATGTGAATAGAATGGTCTATACACTTATATTTTTGGACACGACCAGTTGTGAATTTGTTTTGCTTGACTATGCATATTTGTTATAAGGAATTTGTTTTAATTTTCCCAATGTATTGGAAAGTTCAAAGGAGAAAAAATAAATTTTGGTTCATAGATAAAATTTCATCAGTAGACAAAAAAGAAATTAAAAGCAAAAATGATTTATTTAGACATGCAATTGATGCTAAAATATGCAAAGTAGATAAAAGAATAAAGACATCAATATTTTCCCAAGAAATTAAATTGATAAAAATTAGTCACCCTAACAAGGGGACCAAAAGAGGCTAATAGCTATGTCATTTAAATAGAAAGATCTGACAGGCAAAAGTCATATCAGTTTTGAAAAGAAACTCATAGGACAGCTAAGTGGGCTCAATGGATAGACAGCCAGGGTTGGAGATGGGAGATGCTGGGTTCAAATTTGACCTCAGACTTTTCCTAGGTGTGTGATCCTGGGCAAGTCACTTAACCCCCATTGCCTAGTCCTTATTACTCTTCCGCCTTGATCAGTAGTGTTGGTTCTAAGACAGAAGGTAAGGATTTAAAAAAGAAAAGACACTCATTTGTAAAACTTTACAGAAGAGGCTATTGGAGGATTAGGAGCAGTATGACCTCATAAAACATCAAGAAAGAATGAGAGAGGGGAAAATATTACAGAAACTTTGGCAAGAGACCCAGTAAGGAAAATGGAAGGAGAAAGTGGAAACTGCAAAAACTCCATAAAATATTGTATTTTAATACAGTTTTAATACAAAATGAATACAAAATTTAATATAAAAATTCCTTTTCTTTATCGCTAATAGGGAAGCCATTACATTTATAGTCCAAAATCATAGTTGCAGATATGCCATGAAGAAAACAAGGCTTAGAAGAATGTTGGATCTAGACCAAATATACATAGAAGTCTGTGCTGGGCATGACACAATTTTGAGGGTGTTGTGGTACCAATTCCCAAGATATACAGAAGTGGCCGATACCAAAGGCTTAGAAAAATCTCAAGTATTATTAAAAAAAAAAAAGATAACCATGAAGATAGCTAATCAGACAGGAAATGAGAGTTCACACCTCAATCAGTCAAGAATCTGTGAACTCTTTTGATGAATATTCATCTCTCCAGAAGGTGAGATGTGGTTCTCACAAACACTGCAATTTGGAAGCTGTGACTGACCCTTGTAAAAAGAGGAAAGGACAAGAAGCCAATATAAAAGGCCCTGAATTTCTGGGTCTAGGGAAGTCAGCTCCAAGAAGGAAGTCAGCTTCAAGAAGGAAGTCAATCTCAGGAGTCATCTTCAGCTTGAGTTATGGTCTCGACCTGCCTCTTAAAGGGAAGTTGGATGAGTGGATAGCTGGCTTTCCCTTCCTGTCTTCTGGAGAGAGTTTAATTCCAACTGAAGGTCAACAAGTCCTGGCTGATTGCTGTTGAAAGGGTGGAGAGCTCCTCCACCTAGTGCTAAGTAGGATGTTCAAGCTTTTGTTAATTCGTTTCAGGAGAAGAAAAAGGAAAGTTAATCCTGTCTTCACAATCTAGAGAGGAACTAAGTAGGGGTACTTAAGTTATTGTTAACCAAAGTGTTAACTCAAAATAGACAGAGGGAATAAAGGATTCCCTTTCATGAGTGTAAACTCAGAGATAACCAAGAATTCCCTTGTACACCTTCCATCTTAGAATCAATACTGTATATATTGGTCCCAAAGCAGAAGAATGGTAAGGGCTAGGCAATGGAGGTTAAATGATTTGCCCAGGGTCACAAACCTAGAAAGTGTCTGAAGTCATATTTGAACCCAGAACCTCCCATTTCTGGGCCTAGCTCTCAATCCACTGAGCTACCCAGCTGCCCCCTAAATTTCTTTTCAGTTAAAATCCTTTCTTCTCAAGTCCCAACATTCTTTTAAATCCAGGAAGAGCTCAAATTGTCCTTAAGTGGAGCCATTGTTGCCCATATCAGAGGATACTATGGCTTCAGGGAATTTGAAGAAGTCATTTATCTAGAGGACAGTGAGGTGGCTCAGTGGATAGGGAGCCAGGCCTGAAGATGGGAGATCTTTTGTTCAAATCTGACCTTAGACACTTTCTAGCTGTGTGATCTTGGGCAAGTCCCTTGACCCCCACTGCCTTGCCTTTACCACTCTTCTGCCTTAGAACCAATACCTACTATCAATTATAAGAAGGTAAAGGTTTGTTTCTTGTTGTTGTTGTTGTTGTTTTTTTAAAGAGGAAGAATTCATCTCTCCAGGACAGGTGACTTGCCCAAAGCAGGACCTTGAACTGTTGGAATTTGTCTGCTTTTCAAGATACCTGAAGAGGGAGTTTTCATGTCTTTCTTCAAAAGCTCATTCTCCATTTTAGTGTCCAACAGTCCTCACAGTTAAGAAAATGATCCTTAGCAGTTGTAAGATTTAAATCAATATCCAATAACTCCAAGTATTATATTTTATAAAGTTTATTAATAATAATTGAAGTAGAAAGAAAATAAATGAAAAGAAATAGAAGTTCAAACCTAATTATCTAAAAAAAAGTTAACCCACATGTGTAGATTCTCCCGTCTGACTTAAAGCTCGCTTTCCCAGCACCAGCGTGATCAGGCAAAAAGAGCACGAGAGGTGGAGCTACACAAAACTTATATCCTCCCCACCTTGGCACGTCATGTGAGAGGGAACATGAGATTTAGAGTTCTGGAGATCAAACCCTAATTACACACCGTACAGTATTAGTATTAGACATGAGTTCAAATCTCACCTCTACAACTTAGAGTGGCTGTAAGGATTAAAATGAAATATCATTAAAGAAAATCTTCAAATGTTCAATAGATAATATTCTATTGTCATTCTTACTTTATCACCTTCTTTATTCTGGATACTCGTTCTCAATAAAACCTAAGGTTATAGTAAAAAAAGAAAAGAAAATTCTTCTTCGTGTATCCCTTGAGTCCCTCCACATTTGCCCATTGTTGGCTCATTTTGAATCTCGACTCTGGCTTCCTCCCTCCCTCTTCCTTGCTTTAGACTGGAGCCTCCACGCCTCCTGGTCTCCATGGGGGTAGAAAAGGGCAAAAGGGGAGGAAGAAGGGGCTGGGCAGGCATCAGGATGGAGGCAGTTCTCTGCTGTGGCTTTAAGCAGAGCCTGGAGAGTCAGACATTTTTTATTTCAATCCAGAAGTGATGGCACTTCAAGAGAATCAGTGTTCATTCACTATTATCCAGCTGCTTTTTTTCTATTGGGCTTCCACAGCTGGCCAAGGAGAAGGAGGAGAAGGAGTAGGAGGAGGAGGAGGAGGAGGAGGAGGAGGAGGAGGAGGAGGAGGAGGAGGAG